>NC_069508.1:43713698-43868698 GCF_027579735.1 Bombina bombina | reverse complement strand
GTATTTTTTGTTGAAAGCTAAACCTAGGTAGGCTCATATGCTAATTTGTAAGCCCTTTAAATGTCGCTGCTTATCTCAGTGCAATTTTACAGTTTTTTACAGCTAGGCAGCGCTAGTTCATGTGTTTCACATAGATAACATTGTGCTCACTTTCGTGGAGTTATTTATGAGTCAACAGTAATTGGCTAAAATGCAAGTCTGTCCAAAAAACTAAAATAAGGGGGCAGTCTGCAGAGGCTTAGATACAAGGTAATCACAGAGGTTAATATAATATATATATATATATATATATATATATATATATATATTATGCAAAATTGGGGAATGAGCAATAAAGGGATTATCTATCTTTTTAAACAGTAAAAAAGTCTAAAGTAGACTGTCCCTTTAAGGTTAAAATAATTTCAGACATTGATGCATGCCTCTAAAATAGGTTTTACTTTTGGGTATACAACAAGCACTTTCTTCAAATTTTTAATGTCATCCCATAAATCAGGTATGGACAGTAAAATATGTTAAGGTGGTTATCTACGGCATTGTGCTTGGTTTGCTTTATTCACATTAGCCCCTTAAAGTATTGTACCCTGTACATTGGGTTGCCACCTAAGCCATATTTTCCTGGACACTTATAAATTACACATGTTGCAGGGTGGGCAGAGGGGAACTTGCATTGCAGTGCTGGAGAGCACACAAATAGTGACCCTGGATAGCACTAATTATGTTCCTCCCTGCAGCATCTGTAACTCATAGCTGTCCAGGAAAACATGGCCGAGGTTGCAACCCTACCTGTACAGCGCTTTTCGTTTAGCCCTTTATGGCGCTGCTGTTCTGGGCTCTTTTTGCAACAATCTCACTGTTTTGATTGGTAAATAAAAAAAAACAAGGCTCTTATTCTGTTTAAATGGAGTGGAGCAAAAATGCTAAAAATGATCTGGTCTTTTGGGTAAGTTTTTGTCTGAAATTTCCAGTCCTTAAGGGGTTAAAATGCACACTTACCCTTGGAATAATTAATGAAAACATATACACATAAATGCACTGAAATTGTATTGTATAAAAAGCAAAACTCTGACTTTGGTCCAGAATACATAAGAAAACATTTAGATCCAGATTACAAGTTGAGCGCTATTTAACGCTCCCGCTCACACGCTAACTCCGCTAGAAGTAAGATTTTTATGTGCGCACGGCATTGCTCGTATTACAAGTTGAAAGTAAAAAGTTTTCGCTCACACGCTAACCCGATGTGCACAAAAAGCACGAAGTTAGGATATTGTGATCACTTTAACGTATTCCCCCATAGAAGTCAATGAAGCAAAAAAAGTGGAAAAAATACCTAACACCCTACACGCTCGCAATACCAATCGCATATTCTCATGTGCGCTAACCCAACATGAAAAAAATTTATATTTCACATTCCAATGTTCTTCAAATAGCAGAATATGTTCTATTTATTCATACATACATATTTCTATATACAGTATATATCTGATGGTATTTTGGTACTATATATATCTATACCTATACAGGTGGCCCTCGTTTTACAACGGTTCAATTTACACCGTTTCAGAATAACAACCTTTTTTTCCAGTCACGTGACTGCTATTGAAAAGCATTGAGAAGCAGTGCATTTATTAAAATAGCCAGTAGGTGGAGCTGTCCGCTTGTGTTGCAGCAAAGCCAAACAGGCTGAAATTAATCAGCTTAACCACAGCTGAGCTATCGAGCAGTCCAGTCCAGATTGGAATGCATAGAAATAACTGTTTGCAGAAAAATGCAAGTGAAGTCTGTGCTGTGTGATTATTTTATTATGCTGTTTAGCAAATGTTTTTGTTAATTTAACGTAGTTTAATTATATATTCTGTGTTGTGTGATTATTTTATTAGGTTTATAATGCTGTTTAGCATTTAAAGTCTTCATTTCAAAGCTTTAAAAATAATGTATTAGGTGTTACTTATGCCAATTTTGAGAGGGGCCTGGAACCTATCTCCCTCACTTCCCATTGACTTACATTATAAACTGGGTTTCAATTTACAACGGTTTCGATTTACAACCATTCCTTACAACCATTATATATATATGTATAGATGATATATACAGATATATATATGTATTTATTTTTTTTACAAAACTCTTCGCTTACGCTTAACTGTTATCAGGCCACTGCTAATCTGGCCCTTAATAATTTTAATCTTTAAAACCTTCGGAGATATCTGGCACAGGAGGTGTTTACATTGCCTACACACATATCAGTCCAGCCAAACTTTTTTTTAATTAAACCTGACTATTATTTTGATAGACAAGGGTCCAACATTAAAAGCATGATTTAATTTTAATGGTCATGGTTATGAGCTCAGACATAAATGTTCCAAACAACACAGCTAAATGTGTGCATAATTTAAGGCCAAACACATTTTAGTTGAAGATACCTAGATACTGCATTAAATATCACATGACCAAAACATCTTTATGTGATGGCTAAACAGTACAGGTCATAAAATGCCATTCTTTTGGACTGAGCACCATAGGTTCAAGTCTAATTTGAGGCATTTTGTATATATGTTTTTTCTTTTTCCATATCCTTATCCATATCCAAGATCATTTGCACAAAGGGTCTGCTTATAAATACATTTATCCTGTGATATTGATAAAGACTCAAGACAGCTGAAAAAAATCTAATCTTAAAGCGATAGTAAACACCAAAAAATGTGATAGATAGATAATCCCTTTATTAAGTATTCCCCAGTTTTTCACAACCAACACTGTTATAGAAATATACTTTTTACTTCTGCATTTACCTTGTATCTAAGTTTCTGCAGACTGCCTCCTTATCTCAGATCTTTTGACAGACTTGCATTTCAGGCAATTAGTGCTGACTCTTAAATAACTTCACGTGCATGAGCACAATGTTATTTATATAAAACACATGAACTAACGCCCTCTAGCTATGAAAAACTGTTAAATGCAGAGGCGGCCTTCAAGGGATAAGACATTAGTATATGAGCCTACCTAGTTTTAGCTTTTAACTAAAAGTAACAAGAGAACAAAGCAAATTTGATGATAAAAGTAAATTAAAAAGTTGGTTAAAATTGCATGGCCTATCTGAATCATAAAAGTTGAATTTGGACTTTACTATCCCTTTAAGGTTCCGAAGTTCAAATCGCACTATAATTAGTATTTTTTTCTTTTTTTAATAGCCGGTTGGTTAAATTCAGCAAAAATTATACATTCTACACAACACTTTTTGGTGTCTATGGTACCCATTATAAGCAGTTTGAATTTGAATATGAACACAGTTTATATGAGTGTCAGCATCAGTTTATATAAAAAACAGACAAGTGTTCAATAAAATATAACATATCAATTATGTATTTTATATTTAACATGTTAAACATCCAATCACTTCATTGTAGTCACAAATGACCATTTAAGGGATTGTATTTCATTTTGTGTAATATTCATAGTGTAAAAGTGTGATTTGAACTATTTTGTAAACTTTTATTTATGAAACATGCATTTTATTTTATTTAAGTCTTACTAACCTCACTTTAATAAAGAGATAAACTGCCAGTTCCCCCCTCAAGGCTTTTAGACCCTTAACCCATACAACCCTCATCATAATAACTCATTACAAATAAATAACTACTAACTCCTAAACTACCAGACTCTACAACATATTAACTCACCACTGTTTAAAACCTTAGCCAACATTAAAGGGACACTAAACCCAATTTGTTCCTTTCATTATTCCTATAGAGCATGCAATTTTAAGCAATTTTCTAATTTACTCCTTTTATCAATTTTTCTTTGTTCTTTTGCTATCTTCATTTAAAAGGCAGGAATGTAAAGCTTAGGAACTGGCCCAACAATAAGCAAGGATAACCCAGATTCTGAACCGAAAATGGGCCAGCTCTAGGGATGTTGCGAACATAAAAATTTGGGTACGCGAACGGCGAACGCAAACTTCCGCAAATGTTCGCGAACGGGCGAACCGCAATAGACTTCAATAGGCAGGCGAATTTTAAAACCCACAGGGACTCTTTCTGGCCACAATAGTGATGCAAAAGTTGTTTCAAGGGGACTAACACCTGGACTGTGGCATGCCGGAGGGGGATCCATAGCAAAACTCCCATGGAAAATTACATAGTTGATGCAGAGTCTGGTTTTTCTGGTTTTAATCCATAAAGGGCATAAATCACCTAACATTATAAAATATGAGGAAAAAATGGAAAAAAACACACTTTTTCTAACTTTGACCCTCAAAATCTGTTACACATCTACAACCACCAAAAAACAACCATGCTAAATAGTTTCTAAATTTTGTCCTGAGTTTAGAAATACCCAATGTTAACATGTTCTTTGCTTTTTTTGCAAGTTATAGGGCAATAAATACAAGAAGCACTTTGCTATTTCAAAAACCACTTTTTTTCAAAATGAGCGCTAGTTACATTGGAACCCTTATATCTGTCAGGAATACCTGAATATCCCTTGACAAGTATATATTTTTTTTTTAGAAGACATCCCAAAGTATTGATCTAGGCCCATTTTGGTATATTTCATGCCACCATTTCACCGCCAAATGTGCTCAAATAAAAAAAAATTGTTCACTTTTTCACAAACTTTAGGTTTCTCACAGAAATTATTTACAAACAACTTATGCAATTATGGCATAAATGGTTGTAAATGCTTCTCTGGGATCCCCTTTGTTCAGAAATAGCAGACTTATATGGCTTTGGCGTTGCTTTTTGGTAATTAGAAGGCTGCTAAATGCCACTGCGCACCACACGTGTTTTATGCCCAGCAGTGAAGGGGTTAATTAGGGAGCATGTAGGGAGCTTGTAGAGTTAATTTTAGCTTAAGTGTAGTGTAGTAGACAACCCAAAGTATTGATCTAGGCCCATTTTGGTATATTTAATGCCACCATTTCACCGCCAAATGTGATCAAATAAAAAATTTTTTTTCACTTTTTCACAAACTTTAGGTTTCTCACAGAAATTATTTACAAACAACTTATGCAATTATGGTATAAATGGTTGTAAATGCTTCTCTGGGATCCCCTTTGTTCAGAAATAGCAGACTTATATGGCTTTAGCGTTGCTTTTTGGTAATTAGAAGGCTGCTAAATGCCACTGCGCACCACACGTGTTTTATGCCCAGCAGTGAAGGGGTTAATTAGGGAGCATGTAGGGAGCTTGTAGAGTTAATTTTAGCTTAAGTGTAGTGTAGTAGACAACCCAAAGTATTGATCTAGGCCCATTTTGGTATATTTAATGCCACCATTTCACCGCCAAATGTGATCAAATAAAAAAAAATTGTTCACTTTTTCACAAACTTTAGGTTTCTCACAGAAATAATTTACAAACAACTTATGCAATTATGGTATAAATGGTTGTAAATGCTTCTCTTGGATCCCCTTTGTTCAGAAATAGCAGACTTATATGGCTTTAGCGTTGCTTTTTGGTAATTAGAAGGCTGCTATATGCCACTGCGCACCACACGTGTTTTATGCCCAGCAGTGAAGGGGTTAATTAGGGAGCATGTAGGGAGCTTGTAGAGTTAATTTTAGCTTAAGTGTTGTGTAGCAGACAATCCAAAGTATTGATCTAGGCCCATTTTTGTATATTTAATGCCACCATTTCACCGCCAAATGCTATCAAATTTAAAAAAAAACTTAATTTTTTTCGCAATTTTAGGTTTCTCACTGAAATTATTTACAAACAGCCTGTGCAATTATGGCACAAATGGTTGTAAATGCTTCTCTGGGATCCCCTTTGTTCAGAAATAGCAGACATATATGACTTTGGCATTGCTTTCTGGTAATTAGAAGGCCGCTAAATGCTGCTGTGCATCACATGTGTATTATGGCTAGCAGTGAAGGGGTTAATTAGGTAGTTTGTAGGGAGCTTGCAGGGTTACTTTTAGCTTTAGTGTAGAGATCAGCCTCCCACCTGACACATCAGACCCCCTGATCCCTCCCAAACAGCTCCCTTCCCTCCCCCACCCCACAATTGTCCCCGCCATCTTAAGTACTGGCAGAAAGTCTGCCAGTACTAAAATAAAAGTTTTTACATTTTTTTTTTAAAGCATATTTACATATGTTGTGGTGTAGCATCCCCCCTTAGCCCCCAACCTCCCTGATCCCCCAAAACAGCTCTCTAACCCTCCCCATCTGCCTTATTGGCGGCCATCTTGGGTACTAGCAGCTGTCTGCTATTATTTCACAGTCAAAAAAGTGTTGTTTTTTTTTAAATGTGCACTACTGTTACACCAGATATGAGTGGTGGCACTGGGCAAGTGGGCACAGTATACGCTGTGAGCCTGACACACACTCTGGCAGGCAGGCAACTGCAATTAGATTACACAGGGAAAAAAAAAAAAGCAGACTGATGTTCTAGCCCTAAAAAGGGCTTTTTGGGGTGCTGTCCTTACAGCAGAGATCAGATGAGTCCTTCAGGACTATAGTGGACACTGAATACACTAGCCTAGCTATCGATTTCCCTATTAAATCAGCAGCATCTACACTGTCCCTCCTCTCACTAAGAATGCAGCTTCCGAATGAATCTAAAATGGATGCTGTCCAGGTGGTGGGAGGGTCTGGGAGGGAGGGTCTGCTGCTGATTGGCTGGAATGTGCCTGCTGACTGTGAGGTACAGGGTCAAAGTTTACTCAATGATGACGAATAGGGGGCGGACCGAACATCGCATATGTTCGCCTGCCGAGGCGAACGAGAACATGCTATGTTCGCCGGGAACTATTCACCGGCGAACTATTCGTGACATCACTAGCCAGTTCCTAGGCTTTATATACTCTTTTGCATATTCCATATAATAAAAAATTAAATAAATACTCATAGTATGGGCATCAATAGAGTAGGGTACATTGGTAATTTTCATAATATTATAATATTATAAACTTTCAATTAAAATAAATAGCAATCATTATTTGTATCACTGTTACATAAACTGGTATAAGTCTAAATCCCACCTCAAATAAATGCCCCAGGTTCCTTGGTCCCTAGCCTAAAAATCAATTCTTAGCTCTGCCCTTAATTTATTAAACAATTACTAATTATTGATTTATCATTTAACCTTTGTAAATATTATATCATTTTTTAGCTAGAATGTTAATCAATTGCCAAACCATCTTTCACACTAGGAAAAATGTATGATATTATAACACCATTTTATACTACAAAAAATATTTTATATTGTCAAAACAGTTTGAAACTTCTAAGACAATTTGCAATAAATTTAGAATTAATTTCCAAAATAAAAATTGTGTTTCTTTCTCTGAAATCGCTATGAACATTAATAGACTTTGTTTCCTATTGAGGATTAATTTGTCATGTACTTATAGACTAATCCAAACCTTTGAACATATTGTTTTCAGCAAAAATTATAGTGCATGAACCACAAAAGACAAAAAAAAATGCAATCTTCTAAATTGATATATTTATTTTCTGCTTACAGATGATAGACTCATCCAAAAAGCTGTCTGAATAAACATATCATTTGTCAAAAGAAATAAAAGGAAGGAATAGCTGTCATCATTAACTTGATGAATCAAATGTTGTTAAAGATAGATTGAAGTACAAAATAGTTAGTGTGGGACTGACTGATGAACAGTAATTTAAAGCAGAAGACATCCAATTTACTGATACTCAAAGACTCATGCTTTATATCAAAAACCATCAATTAGTATATTTTTCTTGATGTACTATTTTGGCATTGTATACAATGATAAGGCGATTTAAGTCAATTTGCTTTTTTGAAGCATTAAAAATATATATTTTTTTATTTTATTTTTTTAGTGGAAAAAAATAAAAAATAAACATGAAGTAAAATATGAAACCAAATTCCTTATTTTATTAATGCAGTATTTTTTTTTATTATTATTTCCATTAGAAGAAAGGAGAGAAAAAAGAAACAATATTATTGGATTTTGGTATTCAATATGCATTTGTTTTTAAAAATCAAGATTTTTACAAATATATATTTTACATGTAGTCCAGTAAAATGAACATAAAACTAGTATTGTAATACGTAATTACTTCTTTTTTTAGTCTATATACAGTCCTAGGAAACTATTAGAAGATTGCTTTTTATATAAAATGGTGGCTTTAAAGCTGATAGACGGTACATAACATTTTTAAGACAGTAAAAGAACTAGGGCGCGATCCGATATAGATCGTAGTTTGCGGCGCAAGCGAGGGAACCCGCGTCGCCCGCAGTTTCAGCTCTCAACTCGAGCTATCCCATATATGGCGCCGTCAGATGCTAACGTGCCGTAAGTCGGATAAACCAGCGATGTCCAGAAATCTGCGCAAGTACAAATTTCTGGCGTCGCCAGTGACTTGCGGCACGTTAGAAACTGCCGGCGCCTACAAAACCTGACTAAAGTCTAAATCACCCGCACTGTCTAACACGCCTCCCTAACATAGCCCGCACTGTCTAACACGCCTCCCTAACATAGCCCGACACGTCTAACCCTCTATCCGCTATCCCCCCTCACTAGCCTAACAATAAAATATGTATTAACCCCTTAACCGCCGCTATCTAATAAAGTTATTAACCCCTAAACCGGCGCCAGCTATATTAAATCTATAACCCCCTAAAGTGAGCCCCTAACACCGCCGCCATCTACCTTACCTACCCCCTAAAGTGAGCCCCTACCTCGCCCCTATCTATTTTAAAATTATTAACGCCTAATCTAATCCCCCTACCCCGCCGCCATCTATATTAAATTATTTAACCCCTAAAATACTAAACTATCCCTACCACTAAACCTAAGTCTAACCCTACAAATAGCCCTGAAAAGGGCTTTTTGCGTGGCATTGCCCCAAAGTAACAGCTCTTTTGCCAGCCCTTAAAAGGGCTTTTTGCGGGGCATGCCCCAAAGTAACAGCTCTTTTGCCAGCCCTTAAAAGGGCTTTTGGCGGGGCTTTGTCACAAAGTAAACTGCTCTTTTGCCTACAATCTACATCCCCCTACACCGCGGCCACCTATAATAAATGTATTAACCCCTAATCTAATCCCCCTACACCGCCGCCAGCTATATTAACTATATTAACCCTAATTATATTAGGGTTAATATAGTTAATATCGTTATTATATTATATATACATTAAGTATAATAACCCTAACTCTAACATCCTAACTAAACTCTTATTAAAATAAATCTAATATTAATATTATTAATTAAAATATTCCTATTTAAATCTAAATACTTACCTATAAAATAAACCCTAAGATAGCTACAATATAATTAATAATTACATTATAGCTATGTTAGGGTTTATATTTATTTTACAGGTAAATTGTTAATTATTTTAACTAGGTATAATAGCTATTAAATAGTTATGAACTATTTAATAGCTACCTAGTTAAAATAATTACCCAATTACCTGTAAAATAAATCCTAACCTAAGTTACAAATACACCTACACTATCAATAAATTAAATAAACTACAAATATCTATCTAAAAATACAATTAAATAAACTAAACTAAATTACAAAAAACAAACAAACACTAAATTACAAAAAATAAAAAAATGATTACAAGATTTTTAAGCTAATTACACCTATTCTAAGCCCCCTAATAAAATAATAAAGCCCCCCAAAATAAAAAAATTCCCTACCCTATTCTAAATTAAAAAAAGTTCAAAGCTCTTTTACCTTACCAGCCCTTAAAAGGGCCTTTTGTGGGGGCATGCCCCAAAGAAAACTGCTCTTTTGCCGGCAAAAAAAAACACAATACCACCCCCCAACATTACAACCCACCACCCATATACCCCTAATCTAACCCAAACCCCCCTTAAATAAACCTAACACTACCCCCCTGAAGATCTCCCTACCTTGTATTCACCCAGCCGGGCCGAACCGATCCAGGCGATGTGTTCCAGCAAGCGGCAGTGAAGTCTTCCTCCATCCGGGCAATGTCTTGAAGCAAGCGGCAGAGAGTCTTCTTCCATCGGCGACGTCTTCAAGCAAATCGGCATCTTCAATCTTCTTACTTCGCTCCTCCGCCGCGGAGCATCCTTCCGGCACGACGACTTCCCGACGAATGAGGTTCCTTTAAATGACGTCATCCAAGATGGCGTCCGCCGAATTCCGATTGGCTGATAGGATTCTATCAGCCAATCGGAATTAAGGTAGAAAAATCTGAATGGCTGATTGAATCAGCCAATCAGATTCAAGTTCAATCCGATTGGCTGAACCAATCAGCCAATCGGATTGAACTTGAATCTGATTGGCTGATTCAATCAGCCAATCAGATTTTTCTAACTTAATTCCGATTGGCTGATAGAATCCTATCAGCCAATCGGAATTCGACGGACGCCATCTTGGATGACGTCATTTAAAGGTACCTCATTCGTCGTTCAGTCGTCGGCCGGGATGGATGCTCCGCGGTGGCGGAGCGAAGAAAGAAGATTGAAGATGCCGCTTCATGGAAGATGCTGCCGGAAGGAAGAAGACTTTGCTGCCGCTTGGAGGAAGACGTCGCCGGAGGAAGAATTCTTCTTTGCCGCTTGGAGCAAGACATCGCCCGGATCGGATGAGGAGTTCGGCCCGGTGTGGTGAAGACAAGGTAGGGAGATCTTCAGGGGGGTAGTGTTAGGCTTTTTTAAGGGGGGTTTGGGTGGGTTTAGAATAGGGGTATGTGGGTGGTGGGTTGTAATGGGGGGGGGTATTGTATATGTTTTTAAATGCAAAAGAGCTGAATTCTTTGGGGCATGCCTCACAAAAGGCCCTTTTAAGGGCTGGTAAGGTAAAGAGCTTTGAACTTTTTTTAATTTAGAATAGGGCAGGGAATTTTATTTATTTTGGGGGGCTTTATTATTTTATTAGGGGGCTTAGAATAGGTGTAATTAGCTTAAAAATCTTGTAATCTTTTTTTTATTTTTTGTAATTTAGTGTTTTTTTTTTTTTGTAATTTAGTTTAGTTAATTTAATTGTATTTTTAGATAGATATTTGTAGTTTATTTAATTTATTGATAGTGTAGGTGTATTTGTAACTTAGGTTAGGATTTATTTTACAGGTAATTGGGTAATTATTTTAACTAGGTAGATATTAAATAGTTAATAACTATTTAATAGCTATTATACCTAGTTAAAATAATTAACAATTTACCTGTAAAATAAATATTAACCCTAACATAGCTACAATGTAATTATTAATTATATTGTAGCTATCTTAGGGTTTATTTTATAGGTAAGTATTTAGATTTAAATAGGAATATTTTAGTTTATAAATTAATTAGATTAATTTAATATAAATTTAGTTAGGGGTGTTAGGGTTAGATAGAGTTAATATAGTTAATATAAATACTATAGTAACTATATTAACTATATTAACCCTAATATAATTAGGGTTAATATAGTTAATATATATAATGTAATACCTATATTAACTATAATATACTTAGGGTTAATATAGATAACATAGCTGGCGGCGGGGTAGGTAGATTAAATTAGGGGTTAATCATTTTAATAGAGATGGCGGCGGTGTAAGGGGCTTACATTAGGGGTTAATAATATTAATATAGCTGGCGGCGGTATAGGGGGATTAGATTAGGGGTTAATATTTTTTATATAGGTGGCGGCGGTGTAAGGGGTCAGATTAGGGGATAGATAAGGTAGATGACAGCGGTGTAAGGGGTTCACATTATGGGATAGATAAGGTAGATGACAGCGGTGTAAGGGGTTCACATTAGGCGATAGATAAGGTAGATGGCGGCGGTTTTAGGGGCTCACAGTAGGGGGTTAGTTTATGTAGATGGCGGGGGGTCCGGGAGCGGCGGTTTAGGGGTTAATAACTTTATTAGGGATTTCGGGGGGGGATCGCGGTTGACAGGTAGATAGACATTGCGCATGCGTTAGGTATTAGGTTTTATTTAGCAGATCGCGGGTGACAGGTAGATAGACATTACGCATGCGTTAGGTGTTAGGTTTATTTTCTAGTTAGTTTAGGGAGTTACGGGGCTCCAATAGTCAGCGTAAGGCTTCTTACGGCTGCTTTTTGTGGCGAGGTGAAAATGGAGTAAGATTTCTCCATTTTCGCCACGTAAGTCCTTACGCTGCATATTGGATACCAAACTGCGCTGGTTTGGTATACCTGCCTATGGCCCCAAAAAACTACGGGCGACGGCAGAAATATAACTTCTAGGTTACACCGTATATAGGATACCAAACCAGCGCAAATATTGGCGTCGCCGGTTTTTGCGGGCGACGATTTTTATCGGATCGACCCCCTAGTGGATAAATGAAGCATTATGTTTACTTAGGTTCCCTTTTCAACCGATAATAATTATTATTATTAATAATATTGTAGTTGTTTTATTATTATTATTATTATTATTTTTTTTTTTTTTTCACTTTTACCAGTATACTCAGCACTATTTAAAGGTCAGCACATTCGTAGGGGGGTCAATTACAATTCATACACTAACAAGTAAAATAAAGGTAGGTTATATATGTGGGGGTACATTACCATTTATACACTAACAAGTAAAATAAGGGTAGGTTACATATGTGGGGTAAATTACAATTCATACACTAACAAGTAAAATAAAGGTAGGTTATATATGTGGGGGTACATTACCATTTATACACTAACAAGTAAAATAAGGGTAGGTTACATATGTGGGGTAAATTACAATTCATACACTAACAAGTAAAATAAGTGTAGGTTACATATGTGGGGGTACATTATGATTCATATGCTAACAAGTAAAATAAGTGTAGGTTACATATGTGGGGTTACATTACGATTACTACACTAACAAGTAAAAAAAGGGTAGGTTACATATGTGGGGGTACATTTTGATTTTTACACTAACAAGTATAATAAAGTATAATAAGGGTAGGTTACATATGTGGGGGTACGTTACGATTCCTAGTACACTAACAAGTAAAAAAAGGGTAGGTTACATATGTGGGGGTACATTATGATTCATACACTAACAAGTAAAATAAGGGTAGCTTACACATGTGGGGGTACGCTACGATCCCTACACTAACAAGTAAAAAGGGTAGGTTACATATGTGGGGGTACATTGTGATTTTTACACTAACAAATATAATAAAGTATACTAAGCGTAGTTTACATATGTGGGGGTACATTATGATTCATACACTAACAAGTAAAATGAGGGTAGGTTACATATGTGGGATACATTACCATTCATACACTAGCAAGTAAAATAAGGTAGGTTACATATGTGGGGGTACATTATCATTTATACACTAACAAGTAAAATAAGGGTATGTTACATATGAGGGGGTACATTATCATTCATACACTAACAAGTAAAATAAGGGTAGGTTGCATATGTGGGGGTAAATTGCCATTCATACACTAACAAGTAAAATAAGAGTAGGTTACATATGTGGGGGTACATAAAAAATTAATACACTAACAAGTACAATAAGGTAGGTTACATATGTGGGGGTACATTATCATTCATACACTAACAAGTAAAATAAGGGTAGGTTACATATGTGGGGGTACATTATGATTCATACTCTAACAAGTAAAATAAGGGCAGGTTACATATGTGGGGGTAAATTGCCATTCATACACTATCAAGTAAAATAAGGGTAGGTTACAAATATGGGGGGTACATTACGATTCATACACTAACAAGCAAAATAAGGGTAGGTTATATATGTGGAAGTACATTATCATTCATACACTAACAATTAAAATAAGGGTAGGTTATATATGTGGGGGTACATTAACATTCATACACTAACAAGTAAAATAAGGGTAGGTATGTGGGGGTACATTATGATTCATACACTAACAAGTAAAATAAGGGTAGGTTACATATGTGGTGGTATATTGACATTCACACATAAACAAGTAAAATAAGGGTAGGTTATATGTGGGGGTACATTATGATTCATACACAAACAAATAAAATAAGGGTAGGTTACATATGTGGGGGTACATTATGATTCATACACTAACAAGTAAAAAAAGGGTAGGTTACATATGTGGGGCACATTATGATTCATACACTAACAAGTAAAATAATGGTAGGATACATATTTGGGGTACACTACCATTCATACACTAACAAGTATAAAAAAGTTAGGTTACATATGTGGGGTACATTACCATTCATACACTAACAAATAAAATAAGGGTAGGTTTCATATGTGGGGTACATTATGATTCATACACTAACCAGTAAAATAAGGGTAGGTTACATATGTGGGGGTACATTATGATTCATAAACTAATGAGTACAATAAGGGTAGTTTAGATATGTGGGGTAAATTACAATTCATACATTAACAAGTAAAATAAGGGTAGGTTACATATGTGGGGGTAAATAACAATTCATACACTAACAAGTAAAATAAGGTAGGTTACATATGTGGGGTACATTATGATTCATACACTAATGTGTAAAATTATGGTAGGTCACAAATGTGGGGGTAAATTACAATTCATACACTAACAAGTAAAATAAAGGTAGGCTATATATATGGGGTACATTACAAATCATATATTAACAAGTAAAATAAGGGTACGTTACATATGCGGGGGTACATTATGATTTATACACTAATGAGTAAAATAAGGGTAGGTTACATATGTGGGGGTACATTGCCATTCATACACTAATGAGTAAAATAAGGGTAGGTTACATATGTGAGGGTACATTATGATTTATACACTAATGAGTAAAATAAGGGTACGTTACATATGTGGGGGTACATTATGATTTATACACTAATGAGTAAAATAAGGGTACGTTACATATGTGGGGGTACATTATGATTTATACATTAATGAGTAAAATAAGGGTAGGTTACATATGTGAGGGTACATTCACATTGAAAAATAAAAATTTGAATAGAGCATAAACTTTTAATTTACTTCTATCATAAAATTTACTTCACTCTCCTGCTATCCTTTGTAGAAAAGCATACCTGGATATGCTTAGGAGAAGCAAATTACTAATTTAAACTATTGGTTTAATAGAAGTGGTCATTTAGGTTCCAGTTGAGATGATTTTAACTATGGTGCTTGTGTGCACTTTTGTGTTTCTTTAAATTAACAAACATAAACAAAAGGACTGCCCATTCCTTGATCACATCAGTAGTAGATATACTTTTATTAAATGGGGTCTACAGTTAAAGAGGTTGTAAGGCGTTACGTCTAAGTATAGGAATGCACAAATTTTGGATGACCGAACCCACATCTAATATGGAGAGCCTATACCATGAAGAGGACTTCAACACTGATCCTCTGGCATTTACTGATGATGATGTTGAACATATTAGAGTATCTGATGACCTGAGTGAGTTGCGGGGTGATACCCCTATAAACATCTATCACAAAATGTTAAACTTGCCCAGGAAAGAGATTGCTTACCATTTGCATGCTGTATATTTATCATATATAGACAAACATGTATATAAATGGTTATATGGGAAAGATGAAGTGACATTTAATAGGCGGCATAGAAACCTGTGCTCAAGAAACACATTCAGTATAGTGGATAGCAGTGGAGGTGATTCCTCTGAGACTAACACAGCCAATAATAACCCAGTACATGAGAATACCTCTGAACAAGCACAGTCTTTTTTGGGGGTAGCTACTCGTTCTATGGTCAAGCCCCCCTTCATGCCATCACAAACAAAAGGACAAAGAGATATAAGATCAGAAGGGGCGGGTATAAATAAAAAACAACTGACAAAAAAGAAGTATACTCACGGCTAGATTTAGAGTTGGGCGGTAGCCGTCAAAACCAGCGTTAGAGGGTCCTAACGCTGGTTTTTACCGCCCTCTGGTATTTGGAGTCAGTCAGCAAAGGGTCTAACGCTCACTTTCCAGCCGCGACTTTTCCATACCGCAAATCCCCCTACGCCATTTGCGTATCCTATCTTTTGAATGGGATCTTTCTAATGCCGGTATTTAGAGTCGTGGCTGAAGTGAGCATTAGAAATCTAACGACAAAACTCCAGCCGCAGAAAAAAGTCAGTAGTTAAGAGCTTTCTGGGCTAACGCCGGTTTATAAAGCTCTTAACTACTGTGCTCTAAAGTACACTAACACCCATAAACTACCTATGTACCCCTAAACCGAGGTCCCCCCACATCGCCGCCACTCTATTAAATATTTTTAACCCCTAATCTGCCGACCGCACACCGCTGCCACCTACGTTATCCCTATGAACCCATAATCTGATGCCCCTAACACCGCCGACCCCTATATTATATTTATTAACCGCCCCCAATGTCGCCGCTACCTACCTACACTTATTAACCCCTAATCTGCCGACCGGACCGCGCCTCTATTATAATAAAGTTATTAACCCCTAATCCGCCTCACTCCCGCCTCAATAACCCTATAATAAATAGTATTAACCCCTAATCTGCTCTCCCTAACATCGCCGACACCTAACTTCAAGTATTAACCCCTAATCTGCCGATCGGAGCTCACCGCTACTCTAATACATTTTTTAACCCCTAAAGCTAATTCTAACCCTAACCCTAACACCCCCCTAAGTTAAATATAATTTTATTCTAACGAAATAAATTAACTCTTATTAAATAAATTATTCCTATTTAAATCTAAATACTTACCTGTAAAATAAACCCTAATATAGCTACAATATAAATTATAATTATATTGTAGCTATTTTAGGATTAATATTTATTTTACAGGCAACTTTGTATTTATTTTAACCAGGTACAATAGCTATTAAATAGTTAATAACTATTTAATAGTTACCTAGTTAAAATAATTACAAAATTACCTGTAAAATAAATCCTAACCTAAGTTACAATTAAACCTAACACTACACTATCAATAAATAAATTAAATTAAACTACCTACAATTATCTACAATAATTAGTGAGTGGGTGTCACAATAATAATGGGCATGAAGCAGGTATACTGAGTGAACAGGATTTATCATTTGTAATCACTGAATATCCAAAGGTACCTATATTGTACTTATTACCAAAGGTCCACAAAACCTTGGTAAACCCACCTGGCAGACCGATTGTGTCTGCCAAGGGTTCTGTACTGTCAAGTTTGGCCATCTATATTGACTCTTATCTTCAACAAGTTGTTAAAAATACCCAGGCCTACCTCCAGGATTCTCCTAGTATGATTAAAATACTTAAGGACTATACGAATTTACTAGGTAATGATCTCCTAGTCACCATGGACGTTGACAGTTTGTATACTGTGATCCCCCACACAGAAGGGGTTAAAGCTGTCAGGTCCATGGTGACTTGGAATGTTGCATACAATAGTCCCCCGATTGAGTTCTTGTGTGAACTATTAACACTTTGTTTAGAGACAAATTACTTCAAATTCGAAGGAGATTATTTCCTCCAAGTTGCAGGCACTGCCATGGGTTCA
Source organism: Bombina bombina (assembly GCF_027579735.1). NCBI lineage: Eukaryota > Metazoa > Chordata > Amphibia > Anura > Bombinatoridae > Bombina > Bombina bombina. The sequence continues at coordinate 43,851,317 of NC_069508.1, read as the reverse complement.
AACGTGGCACTCACTTATGCTAATTTGTACATGGCTTGGTATGAGCAGGAACTTATGAAACCATTTGACCATCCAAATGTACAGTATTACACATGCTACATCGACAATGTCTTCCTAATATGGAGGGGTAGCGAATATGAGCTACATGAGTGGGTGTCACGTTTGAACTCCATGGCAAGTTCTATCAGATTTAAAGGGTCACTTAACCCAATTTTTTTCTTTCTTGATTATGATGGAGCATGCAATTTTAAGCAACTTTCTGTGTTCCTATGATCAAATTTTCTTTGTTCTCTTGTTATCTTTAAAAAAAAAAAGAAGGCATTGAAGCTTTTTTTGGTTCAGACTCTGGACAGCACTTTTTTTATTGGTGCATGAATTTATCCACTAATCAGCAAGAACAACCCACATTCTTGCATTTCAAATAAAGATACCAAGAGAATGCTCTATCTGAATCAAGAAATAAAAAATTTGGGTTCAGTGTCCCTTTAAGCTTAAACATGACATGCACTGTGCACTTTTTGGATCTCAATATTTTCAAGATTGATGCCTGTGATCAATACCGTTTTGGTACATACCGTTTTGGTACATCGTTATACACGAAACCGACAGATCGCAACTCTTTCCTTGATGCTAGAAGTTTTCATCCCAGGCATCAAAAGAAGGGGATTGTCACCTCGCAGCTCACTTGGGTCATCAGAAATAACAGTGAGAAACCCATTATGCGGACACAATTGATGGAGATGGGAGAGAAACTCTCTTCAAGAGGCTATGCTAGAGAGGAGATTAGAGCTATCCAGGAGAGGTTGCTGAACACTGATGCTGTTGTGAACACCAATAAATTGGCCACTGCTAATTCTGGACAACAACTTAATCTGATCACCACATATGCACCCAGATGTGACAACCTGGCAAAGGCTGTGCGACGACACTGGCCGGTAGTGGAGACGGACACTACACTTCCTTTTCAGAGGACCACTGCCCCCAGGATAGTGTACTGCAGGGCGAGCAACTTGAGAGACCTTTTGGTCAAAACTGATCCTGTGAATCACTACAAAAAGGAGACATGGTGGAAATCAGCTAAGATGGGCTGTTTCCCATGTGGTAATTGTATCACCTGTAATGGTATGCTTAGGGGCAATACGTTACAACATCCACATAACAACCATAGGTACATGATACGCCATAGGTTGTCCTGCACAAGTATATTTGTGGTGTACATGCTGATATGCCCGTGTTCGAGGGTATATATCTGGAAAACGATAACTACCTTCCCTGAGTGGATGGCCAATCATCGTTGTGCCATTCGTGCGGCACTTACTAAGGGCAAATCTGACCAGCCTGTGGCACGCCACTTCATCAAGTTCAAACATGGTGTTTCAAGCTTACGATCGATGTTGATCGACCATGTACCCCCCATGCCTAGGGGTGGCAACCGAGTAAAAAAATTGCTGCAATTAGAAAGTAAATGAATCTACCAGATGGACACTCTAGCCCCAAGGGGCCTCAATACCTCCTTGGATTTTAGCCCCTTCTATTGAAGGATGTGACATATGAACCGAATACTACTGGGTTCTCACTGTCTGTGAAAGTTTCTAACATACTCTATTGGGCTTTGAAGTAGTCCAATATATTTAACATTAACTTTTTGATGTATAGGTAATATATGGTTTTTACTGTTGATGATGTGGGATCATATATGTAAAAATCGGCTTTGCAATCTTAGCCATATTTGTCATCTGATATATTTGTATTACATAGCCTATTATGTTAGGTACCATTCAATGTGGAACTTGATTGGCTGTGTTTTAAGTGTACATAGTCTATATTTTTACTACACATTATTTGCTGTTTTAACAGTAGGGTCATATTTGAAGTATCAACAAGCCACAATAGTGCGATATGCTCCTTATAATGTGCTATGAATTTACCACTTTGGTATTGTTTGTTCCCACAGTTTTTTCAAAGAGCTATAGTATGTAATATAAATGTGTATGGGTATACATCACTATCCGTTTTCCACATAGTCGCTAGCGCTATTGCCTTTGTTATGTATACCTCGTTGCTATGGCAACATGGTCACGCACGCTATGACGTCACGGACGTCAGCGCACATTGATGACGTCACTCACATGTGCTGAATGGCGGTACGCTAATGTTGTAAGAAGCTTTAAGATGGGTATAAAAGGTAATGTTTTTATGTATGTTTGTCATTGCTTTTAGGTTTTATTTGCTGTGTTTTTGACATTTGACAAAGGTTATGTGCCGAAACATTATCACCTAGATTTAGAGTTTTGCGTTAGCCGTCAAAAGCAGCGTTAAGGGGTCCTAACGCTGCTTTTGGCCGCCCGCTGGTATTTAGAGTCAGCCAGGAAAGGGTCTAACGCTCACTTTCCTACCGCGATTCCAGGCTACCGCAGATCCCCTTACGCCAATTGTGTATCCTATCTTTTCAATGGGATCTGCCTAATGCTGATATTTAGAGTATTGGGAGAAGTGAGCGGTAGACCCTCTACCGACAAGACTCCTACCGCCAAAAAAAGTCAGTAGTTAAGATTAAGAGCTTTATTGGCTAACGCCGGAATATAAAACTCTTAACTACTGTGCTATAAAGTACACTAACACTCATAAACTACCTATGTACCCCTAAACCGAGGCCCCCCCACATCGCCGCTACTATAATAAAAAATGTAACCCCTAATCTGCTGCCCCTAACATCGCAGACCCCTATATTATATTTATTGACCCCTAATCTGCCCCCCCCAACGTCGCCGCAACCTAACTACACTTATTAACCCCTAATCTGCCGACCGGACCTCGCCGCCACTATAATAAATATATTAACCCCTAAACTGCCGCACTCCCGCCTCGCAAACACTATAATAAATTTGATTAACCCCTAATCTGCCCTCCCTAACCTCGCCGCCACCTATCTACACTTATTAACCCCTAATCTCCCGCCCGCAACGTCGCCGCTACTATAATAAAGTTATTAACCCCTAAACCTAACTCTATCCCTAACCCTAACACCCCCTAACATAAATATAATTTAAATTAAACTAAATAATATTCCTAAAATAAAATAAATTAATCCTATTTAAAACTAAATGCTTACCTAGAAAATAAACCCTTATATAGCTACAATATAACTAATAATTACATTGTAGCTATTTTAGGATTTATATTTATTTTACAGGCAACTTTGTATTTATTTTAACTAAGTGCAATAGCTATTAAATAGTTAATAACTATTTAATAGCTACCTAGTTAAAATAAATACAAAATTACCTGTAAAATAAATCCTAACCTAAGTTACAAATACATCTAACACTACACTATCATTAAATTAATTAAATAAATTACATACAATTAGCTAAAATAAAATACAATAAAATAAACTATACTATAATACAAAAAAAAAACACTAAATTACAATAAATAAAAAAGATTTACAAGCAGTTTAACCACTTAATGACCACAGCACTTTTCCATTTTCTGACCGTTTGGGACCAAGGCTATTTTTACATATCTGCGGTGTTTGTGTTTAGCTGTAATTTTACTCTTACTCATTTACTGTACCCACACATATTATATACCGTTTTTCTCACCATTAAATGGACTTTCTAAAGATACCATTATTTTCATCATATCTTATAATTTACTATAAACAAAAATATAAAATATGAGGAAAAAATGGAAAAAAACACACTTTTTCTAACTTTGACCCCCAAAATCTGTTACACATCTACAACCACCAAAAAACAACCATGCTAAATAGTTTCCGAATTTTGTCCTTAGTTTAGAAAAACCCAATGTTTACATGTTCTTTGCTTTTTTTGCAAGTTATAGGGCAATAAATACAAGTAGCACTTTGCTATTTCCAAACTACTTTTTTTCAAACTTAGCGCTAGTTACATTGGAACACTGATATCTTCCAGGAATCCCTGAATATGCCTTGACATGTATATATTTTTTTTTAGAAGACATCCCAAAGTGTTGATCTAGGCCCATTTTGGTATATTTCATGCTACCATTTCACCACCAAATGCGATCAAATAAAAAAAATTGTTCACTTTTTCACACATTTTGTTACAAACTTTAGGTTTCTCACTGATATTATTTACAAACAGCTTGTGCAATTATGGCACAAATGGTTGTAAATGCTTCTCTGGGATCCCCTTTTTTTCATAAATAGCAGACATATATGGCTTTGGTGTTGCTGTTTGGTAATTAGAAGGCTGCTAAATGCCACTGCGCACCACACGTGTATTATGCCCAGCAATGAAGGGGTTAATTAGGGAGCATGTAGGGAGCTTGTAGGGTTAATTTTAGCTTTATTGTAGTGTAGTAGACAACCCTAAGTATTGAGTTAGGCCCATTTTGGTATATTTCATGCCACCATTTAACCGCCAAATGCGATTAAATAAAAAAAAAGTTAAATTTTTCACAATTTTAGGTTTCTCACTGAAATCATTTACAAACAGCTTGTGCAATTATGGCACAAATGGTTGTAAATGCTTCTCTAGGATCCCCTTTCTTCAGAAATAGCAGACTTATATGGGTTTGGCGTTGCTTTTTGGTAATTAGAAGGCTTCTAAATGCCACTGCGCACCACATGTCTATTATGTCCAGCAGTGCAGGGGTTAATTAGGGAGCTTGTAGGGAGCTAGTAGGGTTAATTTTAGCTTTAGTGTAGTGTAGAAGACAACCCAAAGTATTGATCTAGGCCCATTTTGGTATATTGCATGCCACCATTTCACCGCCAAATGCGATCAAATAAAAAATGTTTTCGCTTTTTCACAAACTTTTTCACAAAGTTTAGGTTTCTCACTAAAATTATGGCACAAATGGTTGTAAATGCTTCTCTGGGATCACCTTTGTTGAGAAATAGCAGACATACATGGCTTTGGCGTTGCTTTTTGGTAATTAGAAGGCCGCTAAATGCTGCTGCGCATCACACGTGTATTATGGCTAGCAGTGAAGGGGTTAATTAGGTAGCATGTAGGGAGCTTGCAGGGTTAATTTTAGCTTTAGTGTAGAGATCAGCCTCCCACCTGACACATTACACCCCCTGATCCCTCCCAAAGAGCTCTCTTCCCTCCCCACCCCACAATTGTCCCCACCATGTTAAGTACTGGCAGAAAGTCTGCCAGTACTAAAAAAAAAAGCTATCCTTGATATTTTTTTTAAAAAAAGGCATATTTACATATGCTGCTCTGGAGGATCCCCCCTTAGCCCCCAACCTCCCTGATACCCCCCCCAAACAGCTCTTTAACCATCCCCCTCTACTTATTAGTAGCCATCTTTGGTACTGGCAGCTGTCTGCCAGTACCCAGTTTATAGTAAAACATTTGTTTTTATTATTTTTTTAAAATATTTTCTGTAATGTAGCTTGCCCCCCCAAAAGACCAACCCCCCACCCCCTCCCAGATCTCTTAGATCGATATAGTTTAGATATTTTTGGCCCTCACTGCCACTTTTTTCACATAATTTTTCTGTAGTGTAGCGGTTCCCGCCCGCTCCCTACCCGTGCACGCGCCTGCCCCCGCCCCCCCGTGCATCTTCGCGCACCCGTGCGTGCCCCTGGCGTTCCCGCCCACAATCCCACCCCCCTCCACATCATACGGCCCATCGATGGCCGCTCACCCGCCTCCCAGACTGGCTCCCACCCACCAACGAAACCGGCCATCAATGTCCGGTGCAGAGAGGGCCACAGAGTGGCTCTCTCTGCATCGGATGGCCAAGGGGGGTTACTGAAGGATGCCTCGATGTTGAGGCATCACTGCAATAACCGGAAAGCAGCTGGAAGCGAGCAGGATTGCTTCCAGCTGCTTTCCAGACCGAGGACGTACGCCATACGTCCTCAGGAGTTAAGTGTATTTTTTTAAGGACGTATGGTGTACGTCCTTGGTCGTTAAGGGGTTAAACTAATTACACCTAATCTAAGCCCCCTAATAAAATAAAAAAGCCCCCCAGAATAAAAAAGACAATCGGAATTAAGGTAGAAAAAATCTGATTGGATGATGCAATCAGCCAATCAGATTGAAGTTCAATCCGATTGGCTGATCCAATCAGCCAATCGTATTGAACTCGCATTCTATTGGCTGATCCAATCAGCCAATCGGATTGAACTTCAATCTGATTGGCTGATTGCATCAGCCAATCAGATTTTTTTCTACCTTAATTCCGATTGGCTGATAGAGTTCTATCAGCCAATCGGAATTGAAGGGACGCCATCTTGGATGACGTCCCTTAAAGGAACCTTCATTCGTCGTTAGTCCGTCGGTTGAAGAGGATGGCTCCGCGTCGGCTCCGTTGAAGATGGCTCCGCTCCGCTCCGGATGGATGAAGATTGAAGACGCCGCCTGGATGAACACTTCTACCAGATGGAGGACCTCTTCTTTGCAGCTTGGATGAAGACTTCTACTGGATCAAGGACCTCCTCTGCGCACCTTGGATGAAGAATTCAGCTTGGCTGGGTGAAGACGACTCAAGGTAGGATGATCTTCAGGGGGTTAGCGACAGGTTTATTTAAGGGGGGTTTGGGTGGGTTAGAGTAGGGGTGTGTGGGTGGTGGGTTGTAATGTTGGGGGGGATTGTATTTTTCTTTTCAGGTAAAAGAGCTGATTACTTTGGGGCAATGCCCCGCAAAAAGCCCTTTTAAGGGCTGGTAAAAGAGCTGATTACTTTTGTATTTTAGAATAGGGTAGGGAATTTTTTATTTTGGGGGGCTTTTTTATTTTATTAGGGGGCTTAGATTAGGTGTAATTAGTTTAAACTGCTTGTAATTCTTTTTTATTTTTTGTAATTTAGTGTTTGTTTTTGTATTATAGTATAGTTTATTTTATTGTATTTTATTTTAGCTAATTGTATGTAATTTATTTAATTAATTTAATGATAGTGTAGTGTTAGGTGTATTTGTAACTTAGGTTAGGATTTATTTTACAGGTAATTTTGTATTTATTTTAACTAGGTAGCTATTAAATAGTTATTAACTATTTAATAGCTATTGTACCTAGTTAAAATAAATACAATGTTGCCTGTAAAATAAATATAAATCCTAAAATAGCTACAATGTAATTATTAGTTATATTGTAGCTAGATTAGGGTTTATTTTATAGGTAAGTATTTAGTTTTAAATATGATTATTTTATTTTATTTTAGGAATATTATTTTGTTTCATTTACATTATATATTATATATATATTATGTTAGGGGGGTGTTAGGGTTATGGTTAGAGTTAGGTTTAGGGGTTAATAAATCTATTATAGTAGCGGCGACGGTGCGGGCGGTAGATTAGGAGATAATAATTGTATGTAGGTGGCGGCGATGTTAGGGAGGGCAGATTAAGGGTTAATACTATTTATTATAGTGTTTGCAAGGCGGGAGTGCGGCGGTTTAGGGGTTAATACATTTATTATAGTGGCGGCAAGGTCCGGTCGGCAGATTAGGGGTTAATAAGTGTAGGTAAGGTAGCGGCGACGTTGGGGGTGCAGATTAGGGGTTAATAAATATAATATAGGGGTCGGCGGTGTTAGGGGCAGCAGATTAGGGGTTCATAGGGATAATGTAGGTTGCGGCGGTGTCCGGATCGGCAGATTAGGGGTTAATAATATAATGCAGGTGTCAGCGATAGCGGGGGCGGCAGATTAGGGGTTAATAAGTGTAAGGTTAGGAGTGTTTAGACTCGGGGTTCATGTTAGGGTGTTAGGTGCAGACTTAGAGATTGTTTCCCCATAGAAAACAATGGGGCTGCGTTAGGAGCTGAACACTGCTTTTTTGCAGGTGTTAGGTTTTTTTTCAGCAAAACTGCCCCATTGTTTCCTATGGGGATATCGTGCACAAGCACGTTTTAGCTGCTTACCGCTACCGTAAGCAACGCTGGTATTGAGGGTTGAAGTGGAGCTAAGTTAGGCTCAACGCACCCTTTTTTGAGCCTAACGCAGCCCCTCAGACAACTCTAAATACCAGCGTTGTCTTAAGGGTGCGTTGGGAAAAAAAAGCAGCGTTAGCTACGCGGGTCTTTACCGACAAAACTCTAAATCTAGCCGTATGTCTTTTTAACCTTGACTTAATAAATTGGATTTTTACTTAAGACCACTGAGTGCCTGTGCTTTTGGACTGTTCTGGATATACTCTGCAGTGCACCGTGGCACTTTACAAGTTGTGAGATTGTGCTGTCCTTTTTGGCTATGTATATATATATATATATATAAAAAATAGCGCACAGCGTGATCCAGTCATATGTATCAACAATATGGTTTTACCTGTAGTTTCGCAGGAACACAGCACCATGGAGAGTGCGAGGGAAGGTAGTCAGAGGAGAAGTATAACAGGTGCGACCAAAGCCCGGTCTATTAGCCACGCCAAATCAATAATATAGATCCAAAAAACAAGAGCGCACAAGAGCTGAAAAAACTTCTCCTCAAAATGTAAAAGCACACATTTATTATTAAGGAGTTAAAAGCATAACAGATACAAGCTGATAAAGCACACATTTTAAAACAAACAAACTGTTAGAGCGGTCAAGACCTTACGCAGACATGTTTCTTGTGCGCTCTTGTTTTTTGGATCTATATATATATATATATATTTTGTTACATGTATTTTAATAAATACTCTACAAGTGGTGAGCTATTTAGCGTTCCCACTTAAGCATAAATTTTGCTAGAAGTAATCTTTTTGTGCGTGCGAGTTAGCATGTGTATAACAAGTTGAAAGTAAAAGTTTTGCGTGCTAACTTCAGGACCTCGGATATCGTGACCGTGCTAACTTTTTCTCCCCTTATACTTCAATGGAGAGCGCAGAAGAAAAACACTTATCGCTCGCTCATTAACACAACAGAAGTTATTTATATTTTACCTAACCAATGTTCTTCAAAAAATTATTATAGCTGTTCTAAAAGGATCTAAATATTCCATAGGATTATTTTTATAGTATCTATAATCATTTTTAACAATTATTATTAATATTTTATATTTACTATTTTCATAACTGGCCATAACTAATTCTGAATGTGTGCTAACCCGACATTGCGCTAGACCTAAAGCGCGAAACCCAAAGCGTGCCACGCATATTTTAAATTCCTATGTTCTTCACGTAGAAAAAAAAATCATTTTTATTATTATTAATTATATTTATTAATATATTTCTCTCTATATAAATAATGTTAATGTAAAACATATATCTATACATATATATCTATAGGAATAGATATATAGCTAAATTCAGTAAATACACAGCAAAACACATTATTAAATATAATTTTGGAATTATTATTTAGACATATATATATATACACACTCACCGGCCACTTTATAAGGTACACCTATTCAATTGCTTGGTAACACAAATTACTAATCAGCCAATCACATGACAGCAACTCAATGCATTTAGGCATCTAGACATGATGAAGACAACTTCCTGAAGTTCAAACCAGAATGGGGAAGAAAGGGGATTTAAGTGACTTTGAACGTGGCATGGTTGTTGGTGCCAGACGGGCTGAGTATTTCAAAAACTGCTGATCTACTGGGATTTTCATGCACAACCATCTCTAGGTTTTACAGAGAATGGTCCAATAAAGAGAAAATATCCAGTGAGTGGCAGTTGTGTGGACGACAATGCCTTGTTGATGTCAGAGGTCAGAGGAGAATGCGCAGACTGGTTTGAGATGATAGAAAGTTAACAGTCACTCAAATAACCACTCATTACAACCAAGGAATGCAGAATACCATCTCTGAACACACAACACATTGAACCTTGAAGCAGATGGGCTACAGCAGCAGAAGACTACACCGGATGCCACTACTGTCAGGTATAACAGGAAACTGAGGCTTCAATTCGCATAGACTCACCAAAATTGGACAATAGAAGATTGTAAAAATGCTGCCTGGTCTGATGTGTCTTGATTTCAGCTGCGACATTCAGATGGTAAGGTCAGAATTTGGCGTAAAGAACATGAAAGCATGGATCCATCCTGCCTTGTACCAACGGTTCAGGTTGGTGGTGGTTTAATGGTGTGGGGGATATTTTTTTTTGGCACACTTTGGGCCCCTTAGTACCAACTGAGCATCGTTTAAACACCACGGCCTACCTGAATATTGTTGCTGACCATGTCCATCCCTTTATGACTACAGTGTACCCATCTTATAATGGCTACTTCGAGCAGGATAATGCACCATGTCACAAAGCTCAAATCATCTCAAACTGGTTTCTTGAACATGACAATGAGTTCACTGTACTCCAATGGCCTCCACAGTCACCAGATAGCAATCTAATCGAGCACCTTTGGGATGTGGTGGAATGGGAGATTCACATCATGGATGTGCAGCCGACAAATCTGCAGCAACTGCGTAATGCTATCATGTCAATATGGACCATAATGTCTGAAAAATTTTTCCAAAACGTTGTTGAATTTATGCCACAAAGAATTAAGGCAGTTCTGAATGCAAAAGGGGGTCCAACCCAATACTAGCAAGGTGTACCTTTGAATCATTTTAAAAAAAATGGTATGAATATTTATATGACTATATTATAAATAAATATATATATATATATATATATATATATATATATATATATATATATATAGGGCCAGATTACAAGTGGAGTGAAAAATAATTGTCTTGCTTGAGCGTTAATTGCGCTAGAATTAAGCTTTTTGCTCATGTCAGGTTACGCTCGTATTATGAGTTGAAAGTGAACTATTTTCGCTCACGCTCTAACCCCGACAAGCACGAAAAGCCAAAGTTAGAATACCACAACCACGTAAACGTATTTCCCCATAGAAGTAAAAAACACCCTGGAAGTAAAAAACACCCTACTCCCACGCAAACCCCGATCTCATATTCTCAAGTGCGCTAACCCGATATGGAAATATGAATATTTCACATTTCAATGTTCTTCACATAGCAGAATATGTTCTATTTATTGATAATATATACATTCATACATTAATATATATTTATATATCTATGATATTTATTTTTTTGGTTAAATATAAAGGCCGCTGCTCCATTACTTGTCCAACTGCTCTGAGGCCGCAGACAGAAATCAACCCGATCGAATACGATCAGGTTGATTGACACCCCCTGCTAGCGACCGTTTGGCCGCAGATCTGCAGGGGCTGCATTGCACCAGCAGTTCACAAGAACTGCTGGTGCAATGATAAACGCTGTCTGTATTTATCGATGTGCAGCGGACCTGATACGCTACTTCGCATCATCAACCCTTTGTCTGCCTTTTTTCTTACACCTGAGGCCTCATATCTTTGAGCCCTTATAACTTTTTTGTGCAATATTTTATTTGAATAATTTTTATTAGATAATGTTGTTATGAGTGTAATTGTGCTTTGTAATGTTTTTTTGATGTGTTTTGTGACACTTTTTTATTTTGCAAAACAATTAACCACAGCTCTGAGGACGCGGTAATCATTGTAGTGTAAATCGCAATTGCACTCAAGCGATCGTGTTTATTATCAACTTGTAACACCAGCGGTAAACATAACAAGCACAAACACTATCGATAAAACCCCTTATTGCTTGTGCGCAAATGTTAGCGCTCCACTTGTAATCTGGCCCATATTGTTTATTTGAGAGTAACTGTTTATTTTAATGTATTTGTGTTGTGTTTGGTCCAACTTTTTTTAACCATAGCCCTTTACACAAGGTTTTAAGTCACGCTTACCTGATGTGCAGTAAATTAGATTGCACTATGTCCGAAAATGAACATGCCTGCGATATTCTTAAAGTGAATGTCAATTTAGATGAAGCGGTGCCCGGTTTTTAATTATCCTATTAAAAACAAGGGCACTTTAATTCATAAAATTTTACATTTCACTCGTTTTCCTCAAATACTTACCTTTTAATCCTGACAGCCGCTGCCACACTTCCTCCGCCCGTCGCAAGCCCTCTTCGCGGGTACAAAATGACGAATCCGGCTTCCTCCAATTACGGCGTTGCCTCAGGCCATGATTCCCCCGGGGGGAAACCGTGATTGGAGGAAGCCGGATTCATCATTTCTGATTTCCGATGGCCGGGGGAATCGCTGGAGCAGCTGTGAAAATTAAAAGGTAAGTATTTGAAAAAAACAAGTGAAATGTAAATTTTAATGAATTAAAGTGTCCTTGTTTTTAATAGGATTATTAAAAACCATGCACCGATTCATCTAAATTGACATTCACTTTAACATTAGCGCACCTTCTTGCCCTTAGTCATAAATTGTTTGATCATTTAATTCCGCTACAAATAGATATCGATTTATATCCATATAGGGTATGCTGCGTTTTCGTAGTCTCTCTCTCTCTCACACACACACAAACATACACACACATATATACTGTGTATATATATATATATATATATATATATATATATATATATATAAATACATACACACATATATAGTATATATATAATGCACATATAAAAATATGTAATATGTCACAGGAAAGTTTTTTTACTATCTCTCCACAGTGCCAGCAAGCAACATAATGCTTAATTACACGAAGTATAAGAAACCCAACTCAAAAAAGACATACAACTCTAGTTTTCTGGTTTACTTCAGATGTGCCAAGTTATATTGTCGCAACCACACAACAACATAAAGTGGTCAGATGTACACCGACCTGAAAGGTGCCGATATCAGCAATCACTTCATATACCACAGCAGGCCTTACAGAAAGGTCCTAAGTCCTTTCCCATACACAGATTTATCAAAATCAATCTCAATGCATCCTCGAATGTAAAATCACTGCATGTATTTGATTTAAGGGGCTAAATTTAACAAACAGCACAGCACTAATGATAACTATTACAGTAATATACATGCATCATTGTCACGTTATGCTTTTTTCTGTATTACTACTAAGGCAACATGTAAACCTAGCACAGGGCTCAACAAATTAGTCAAAAATCTCAGAGTCAGCCCATTCGTACTAGCTAGGGCAGAAGCAAACTCATCTGGTTTTCCATTTGTAAACTATAGCGATTACAAAAGATTAACAATACACAATTCTCTTAAGCATGAAAAGGCAAAAACAGTGTGCAAATGAAGCAGTTCATGAAGATAGATTTACCAGTACCAGATACAGAAGTTACGTTTGCAGCAATACTGTTGGTCCCAGGTGGTTACTGATGCTGACCTAATCAACATCGCTAGTTACACTGCTGATTGGCTAAGCGACATTTTCTCTGCATGTCCTGTATGGTACTTTAACCATGTGTTTAAACCTAACTCCTAATTGAAGGGTTATCCATAATCTTTAGTTTTAATAATATTTTTTTTTTTTTTAAACTGCTTTTATTCTAATATGAGAACAAAATCCACTCTTCCTCCTTCCCCATATCAACCCCCAAGACCCAACTAAGAAAGGTTTTGTTACATGAGGGTTAATATGTTGTGGAGGAAGGAGGAAAGAAAATGAAGATTTTAATAATAATATATATATATATATATATATATATATATATATATATATATATAAATATATACACACACACACATATATATATATATATATATATATATATATATGTGTGTGTGTGTATATATATAATATAAATATATATATATATATATATATATATATATATATATTTATATACCAAAAAATGTTTATCCTCTCTCCCAAGTTGCAGGAAGAGGTGATTACCTGCACTTACAAACACTCAGATACCCTTACAACTTTGGGCTCATTTCCATTGAGCCGTAATTTGGTTTGCGTGCGCTCGCAAACCGATAAATATGCTTTCGGAAGCAATTTTGTTTATTGACTGTTTCCAATGGCGCGTTATACCTCAATATGGGCAGCCAGACTCCGGCTGCCGAAAAAATCTTTGCGTCCCATAGAAAGTAAAAGAAGCCGTTAATCGATAAATTATTCCAGGTTTCCAATAAAAGCGCAAACCGTTAATACACTGTCGGAGGCAGTGTAAAAAAGGAAAATTGTGCTTTTTGAGATCTATTTTCTATTGAAATTATAAAACTTGCAAATAATGCAAGTGTTTTAATGTAGAAATAAATTGTTATAAGTAATATTTATTGTTGTCTCATGTATAGGAATAGTTGAACTTACTGTATATTCTAATATAAATATATCATAATATATGCAGGAACATATCTACAGAATTCAAACTAGACCTATGCCTAGGGCAGCAATACATATTACTTATATTTATGAAGTGGTAAATATAATTATGTTGAAAAATAGTATTTGATTATTGTTAAAAATATATATTATAAATAAGTGTATCTTTATTTTTCTTCAGAGGTGATCAAAGCTAAGGAGCACGGACGTTAAACGTAAATTCTATAGCGTAAGGTCGGGTTACCTTAGCAACTAATTGATTTTCAAGAAATCCGATGTCAGATGGAAGCGTTAACACAGCTACACGAAAAGAGCGACTGCATGCAATGCCCAAAATATTTTAATGGAAACCTGGTACTAAAATGGAGCCGTAAATTACTTTTAGCTGTCGGCCACTTCGGTAGCTTACGGCTCCATTTTTAACGACTCAATGGAAGTGAGCCCTTTGTGTCCACAGCACCAAAACACCAATCACTGTCCCACCATTACTCACGCAGCTCACACTCCCACCTGTACATTACGCAGACACTCACCCAACCTTAAGCAGACCCATCAGGTGCTCACCATTAGAGATGTGCATTCGTTTTCATATGAATGCACATTTGTGATGAAAATCAGATATTTGCTTTTGTTTTAATAAATGCACTAAAGAAAAGTAAAGAAAATGTAAAAATACTGATGAAAATGATCAGAATTCATAAATTTTTTAAGGGGTTTAAACTTACCCTAGTGCGCTCTGGAGATCACTGACCCGATCCTCTTCTCGCCAGTGCGCCGGTACCGCTAACAATAGGCTTAGCACACCTTGCTCCAATGACCTGCACTGAAGTAAGTACAGGTCCTGGGAACAGAGAGCGTTCAACATGATGTTAGGTATTCTAGCTACTGGTGAACTATTAACCTGTAGCTTTGAACATTTACATTCATTTTAACAAAAACGAATATAAATGTTTAAGTAAAAAGAAACGAATACTGAATATTCTGTACGAAAATTTGGATGAACTGAAACTTTCTTGGCTGCACAAGTCTGCTCACCATGCCTTGTGTATATCCACTAGTCTCTGTGGGGTCAATTTATTAAACCCGGGCGGAAATGATTAGATTTAGCGAATTATGTCCGCCCTGCATCGCTAAATGCCGACAGCATATGCTGTCTGCATTTAACATTGCACAAGCATTCCACAAGAAATGCTTGTGCAATGTCGCCCCCTGCACATTCGCGGCCAATCGGCCGCTAGCAGGGGGTGTCAATCATCTCGATCATATCTGATTGGGATGATTGCAGTCCGCCACCTAAGAGGTGGCGGACAAGTTAAGGAGCGGCGGTCTTATGACCGCTGCTTCTTGACTTATGTTTCCGGCTCGCTGCGAAGAAAGCAGCATTCACTACTTATTAGATCTCCCCCTGTATGTTCAATCTAAATCATAAACATTTTATTTCTGTTTTATATCCGTTTAATAGCCGAAAGTGTAGAAAACATTGCTAAAGTGATGCTCAATTAATGCTGCAGCATCTGTTTATCTAACCCATTATGTAATGCATATAGTTCATCAGTTATACAGCACACACTACCTTGTTTGTGTTTGCATCCAATGTCAAGCACACTTTTTCCATATAAGCTTGGCTTTATTGTTCCAGTACCTATTTTTTGCTTTAAATATTTGCGTACTCTCTGGAATTTCCTTATTAGAGATGTGTATTCTGAGGTTTTGTGAACCTCCGAATGAGGAAGAAGTCACTCGGCTATTTTCATTGCCAAATTCATTCTTGTGCAACAGCAACACAAAAAGAATCTGGATTTACACAAATTTTAGTGTGTTGCTGTTGGACAAGAATCACTTCAGCAACGAAAATAGCCAAGCGGCTTGAAGGGCCGCCTTCTTCCTCAATTGAAGGTGCACAAAACCTTAGAATGGACATCTCTATTCCTGATGAGTTACTCAGCAGCCCCAAGTATAATAATATCAATGGTAACAAGCAACAGAAAAGACCACCTTGTTATCATTTTAAAAATGGTGGCTCATTGACATCAAAAGAGTGACTTAAAGGAACATAAAACCCAAAAGGGCCCGAATTATCAAGTGCCGATGTCTGGCGGACGTCTGACAAACATGATACGCTACAACGTATCATGTCCGCCAGACATTGATAAATTGGCCACAAGAGGTTTCTTTCAGGATTCAAATAGATACAATATTAAACAACTTTCAGTTTTCTTCTATTATCAATTTTGTTTAATTTTCTTGGTATCCTTTATTGAAGGAGCAGCAATGCACTACTGGGAGCTAGCTGGACACATTGGTAAGCTAATGATAATGGGTATTTATGTACAGACACCAATCAACAACTAGCTCCCAGCTCACATGTTTACCTAAGTATGCTTTTCAACAAAGGATAAAAACAGAACAAAGCCAATTAGATAATATAAGTAAATTGGAAAATTGTTTTTGGGCTTTGTGTCCATTCAACTAGGTTCTTATGCTTTAGATAATATAAAGGGCAAAATTCAGAGGGTTTACATTTCTCCCCTTTTGCCCTCCCTGGACACCCATGGGTTTAAAATTTTTGTAGTATATTTAATAGAAATGCATAAACCTAACCCAGCATAATTTAATCTAACAAAATGTATAGCTTTAACATCCAAACATGCCCCTAAAGGAAATATATCCACATCCTTCACCCCAAAGTTGTTTCAAGTGACATATAAATATTCCATAACAAACAATTTTGATTACATTACATATAACATTATTTAGGTGAGTTGATACAAGTAGCCTATTAGCTGACTATCTTTGCTCCATCAGCATAATGTAATATTAACATTTCGGCTTTTCGTTCTTGTTCAGACTGTGTAAGCATTTGAATTGAAAACCAGATGCTAAGTTAAGCATTTATTTTGTGTTTTCCTGGGAATTTGCATAGGTTTAGCTGGTATTTATGTTTTTCTTAAGCAGTTTTAAGTCTTTACAATTTGTCATGCAATTTTGCAACAATTTTCTGCTGGGATTTTTCAACCATCTGTTGTATTTTTTTCATGCTGTCAGGTTATTTCAGATTAAATAAATATATTTTCATCCTTTTTGTTCAGCGTCACGGTCTGCGCATTGGTGTTTGTAAACCCAGTTGGGTTATTATGTTAATTTCCATACTGTTATATTTGGTTTGTTTTCAGAGTAGTCCTTGATGTAATCTATTTCCGGCACAGATGGTATGTAATTAACAAAGTCATTTCCAAAGAGATATTTTTCACACCATGATTCTCATTTGACACATGTACTCTATATGCTCAAGGGTGGCCAGCAAAAACATCATGAACATAATACTTATGGCTGCTAGTCGAGGGTTGGCATCTGTATATATGTCTACAAATGTGTATTCAAGTACTGAAATATTTAAGATCTGACTGTCTTTTTTATGGGACAAGCTCAGGCACCACGTCAAGGTTCTTTCCAACACCTGAGTCCCTAACATAGCCACACAATGCAGGCTCTCAAAGCCAGACAAACTGGGAACAAGGGAGGGGTGCACAGGTATATGTAATCACCCAGCAACATACAAAACACGGAAAGGGGACTGCACTCCAAAACCGGACCAGGTACACATCCCATGACCCAGCAACATGCCAGCCCTGGGGCTAAATAGCACTCACAAAAAGCTGTGCCGTCACCGGAGTCATAGGCAGTTAACCCCAGACAGGAGTGGGTGCAAGAACCATGGGGGATTACAAAACAAATACAACACATAAAGGAAACCCAGCACTCACCAGCTAGCTCACAGCTAAGATTTAAAATGGAAAGGTTAGTCACCGCATCTGGCCAAATGGGACAAGCTCAGGCACCACGTCAAGGTCCTTTCCAACACCTGAGTCCCTAATACAGCCACACAATGCAGGCTCTCAAAGCCAGACAAACTGATGCCAGATGCGGTGACTAACCTTTCCATTTTAAATCTTAGCTGTGAGCTAGCTGGTGAGTGCTGGGTTTCCTTTATGTGTTGTATTTGTTTTGTAATCCCTCATGGTTCTTGCACCCACTCCTGTCTGGGGTTAACTGCCTATGACTCCGGTGACGGCACAGCTTTTTGTGAGTGCTATTTAGCACCCAGGGCTGGCATGTTGCTGGGTCATGGGATGTGTACCTGGTCCGGTTTTGGAGTGCAGTCCCCTTTCCGTGTTTTGTATGTTGCTGGGTGATTACATATACCTGTGCACCCCTCCCTTGTTCCCAGTTTGTCTGGCTTTGAGAGCCTGCATTGTGTGACTGTGTTAGGGACTAAGGTGTTGGAAAGGACCTTGACGTGGTGCCTAAGCTTGTCCCATTTGGCCAGATGCGGTGACTAACCTTTCCATTTTAAATCTTAGCCGTGAGCTAGCTGGTGAGTGCTTGGTTTCCTTTATGTGTTGTATTTGTTTTGTAATCCCCCATGGTACTTGCACCCACTCCTGTCTGGGGTTAACTGCCTATGACTCAGGTGACGGCACAGCTTTTTGTGAGTGCTATTTAGCACCCAGGGCTGGCATGTTGCTGGTTCATGAGATGTGTACCTGGTCCGGTTTTGGAGTGCAGTCCCCTTTACGTGTTTTGTCTTTTTTATGGGTTTTGAGGACCAAAGTTCATAATTGTATTAATCCAAAACAGCCTTTAATAAAACTCACTTGTCATATTACATATTATTTCCCTTTATCATATCTTATCAAGTATAAGCTTTAATGGTCCATGGGATATTAACTATGTAACTTAAAAATGAGAGTTTTCTCCACTAGTTAATGTGATATAGGCATCAGTGTATGGCTAATACCAACCCATGGCAACATGGGGCCCTCTGCTCTAGCTTTTGTGGCCCTCAAGATAAATAATTCTATAGTTTTTTTTGGACATAAAAAGCAGAGCTACAAATGTGCGCTTTGAAGACTTCTGGTGGGTGGGAAAACAAGACGACCACAACTCAAAAGAGCCCACTAGAGGGAAGACCAGACAGAACTAGCATCAGTTTGCTCATGTGCACATACCTAGTTGCAGTAGAAAAATCTGATGGGTTGGAATATCTGACAGTGACGTCACTAGTGCATGCACAATGTGGCGGAAGGAAATTTAGATGGAGTGTTCTGTCAGATCTTCCTACCCATTAATATGAACTGTTTGTACACTAAACAATACATAATATAATAAGCTGTACATAGTTGCAACGATTTTGTGGATATTGAAAATACAATTATTTGTAAACAGTTCTGATCATTGCATAGGAAGATCTGACAGAACACTCCATCAAAATTTCCTACCTACATGCTCTCAAGACGTCACTGTTAGATCTTCCTACCCATCAGCTTTTCCTACCGCAACTAAGCATGTGCGCATGAGCAAACTGATGTAATCGCATTCCACAGATGTTTTAGTATCATCCGTGGAATGCGGTGACGTAGGTTTGGGCATGTGCAGTAGGTGCGGTAAGAAAATATGATTAGTAGGAAAATCTGACAGAACACCGGCATTGTCAGAGGAATCCAGGGATGCCGGGGATGTAACCTTGCAGGGCTAGGGAGCTGGATGGGGGTAAGTATTGGAAAAAAAAACAATCTCAGCTCGCTTTAGCCCTAGGAACCCCAAGACCCAATGTTTGAAAGACAAATGCCTGCTCTTTCAAATTATGTATTTTGGGGGTATACAGTTTATGCAAAATTTTAAAAATATACATATAAATATAAAAATTTTTAAACACACATTATACTGATATAGACTTATGCCAGGTAATCAAAAAAGCCTAAAGACCTTTTGTTTTAAAGCCCAGATGTCCCTCTTTAAAATAACTATACTCAAAGGCACTTATTTATATGAGAATATCCCCTTCTTTTTACTAGGGAAAAACACAAACACACACACACAATGGGCTAGATTACAAGTGGAACGCTAATTTAACATGTGTCCATTTACAGGTGCACGTTAAATAACCAGCCATTACAAGTGGCAGGTTAATGCTACCATGAGCTCACCAAAGCACTTTGTGCTAGGCTTTATTAACCAGAGGTGAGACCTCTGGTTAATTAAATTAATGTCACCCAATTGCCCCAAAATAAAGTGTTGTGTTCCTTTTTTTTTTTTTTTTTTTTTTAAATTAACATCTTTTTTTTCATTTTTTTTTTTATTAAATAACTACACAAAGCAGTTATAAGAGGTTAAAGTGAGGGGATGTGGGGTGTTAGATAAAAAGGCACTGAAAAGTGCCTTTACATTGCAGTTTATGGGGACTGGGATTTCACTGTTAATATATATGTATATGCTTATATTCATATATATATTTATGTGTTAATATGTGTATATACACATATAAATATATATGTATATATTCATATACATAAATATTTAAACTTTGTTGCCCAATGCTGTGTGACTTACCCCCTTTGCTGCGCTAGGTTCTGTGCCTGCCATGTCTATTGGAGCCTATGGTATTACAAGTGGAGCACAAATATTGCGCTTGTGAAAGAGCAATTTTGCACTCCACTCGTAATCTTGCTTAATATTGGTTACAAACTTGTTTATTTAATAAAATGGATTTCATTTTTTTTCCACTTTTCTCTACATGTTATGATATATACATAAAATAATTGTATAGTTTGAATCTGCTGGGTCTGTTGGAAACAAAAAGATATATAATATATGGGTTCCTCACTGAAAATGTAGGGCTTAAATATGGGCAGCATCTAAAAACTGCAAAACAGCTCATAACAGGGTGGAAATGGCACAGCAGTTAAAGGGTTAACATGTTAATCTATGGCTCATGTCTTTTAGGAAGTTGGCCAAGATTGTTTTAGATCTTTGTTTAAAGATGTGAGAGGCTGCAAGTGTAATACTTGAAGATCGATGTCTTATTGCTTGTAATGTTTGCATTTTAAACCTCAATAAAACTTATCTGTCAGCCTTTTTGACAGTTTAAAAGCACATAGAAATCAAAAGTGACGTTTCACAGGGATTATAGTTTTAATTTCACGATCATTCATTTTAATAGAAATGGAAGAACACTTTGAGTGAAAATCCCTAAAGTAACTTTGTATCAGTTAAGGAGACGAGGAAGTCAAATTAAAACTTTCATGATTCAAACAGAGCTTGCAATACATTTTTTTTTTAAATGATACTTCTCTTGTCAAATTTAATTCTTTCTCATAGTATTCTTTGTTGAAACCTTTCCTTGAGTGCATACCTAGGTAGGTTCATGTGTGTGCACAGTATTTGAATCAAAATATGGCAGCAGCATTTTAATTAATGTTTTATAAGTATCAGCATGTTAACGACAGCAGGTGAGGCCTTCTTGATATTGACAATCAGCCATTTTAATTGTTTCATTAACAGCTTTGGTGAAAACAGCTTTAGGGGTCAATCAGCTGTCGGTATTTAACATTGCACAAGCATTTCTTGTGAAATGCTTGTAAAATGCCGCCCCCTGCACATTCGCAGGCAATCGGACGCTAGCAGGGATGTCAATCATCCCAATCATATCTGATCCGGATCATTGCAGCCTGCCACCTAAAAGATGGCGGAGAAGTTAAGGAGCAGCGGTCTTACGACCGAGCCGGAAACGGCAGGCGGAGATAGCAGAATCCGCTGCTTATTAAATTTCCCCCATAAACTTAACTTGTGCCAGTCCTGTTTGCCTGATCAAAATCCAAATTCTCAATACAGGTACAAATCCTCAAATCCGGAATCCCAAAATCTAGAATTATTCTGAAATCAAGACAATTTTATAAAAATAATTTTTAAAAATTATAAAAAATTAAAAAAAAAATCCCCATTAGAAATTTACAATATTCTCTTCCTTAAAGCCATGCAGGGTGTGAGAATTATACAATGGGTGTGTACGATGCATGACTCTTTAACAACTATGCTGGTTGACTGCAATCATACAGCCATAATATATAGCGTACTGTTATTGTCGTTATACCCCTTATTATTGTAGAAGCTGTCAAATTTCTGTATATTTGCTGAAATGTTACTGTATGACTGTCAATTTTTCAAATAAAAAAATAACATACAATATTCTCTTCCTGTGTCTGGTTTAGATTTTGTGACCTAAAATGAAAATACTAGTATGTTTATTTAAAGCAACACCTATTATCGTTTCTGATTTCAGTACTGTACTACTGTTTCTTATGGTACTATCTATACACATGTATTAAAAATACTTTTGCTATAAAACTACCTTTAGGCTCCATGTATAAGCTGTATTATGACATGTAAATATTTCCTAAATTACATAAGATATTGTTTTTTAATCCATCCTCCAAACTGTCCAGTTTTACACATGCAAATGTACAGGTATTCAGAAATCCCAACTAGTCCAAAAAACAAACCTTTTCCAATCCCAAGTAATTTGTACCCCAGAAAAAAATGTACAATATAGCATTGGTTTTGTGCATAGGCCAAACACACTGACATTATCCTCAATAATAATATGAAGTAACATCACTAGAGTACCAAACACTACCTGCTCAATCAGATTGATTAAATTAAATCAAAAGAAGTTAAAACAATAATAAGCAATTTTTTTATATTTATATATAATATTTTATTGAGGTTTTATAAGTAACAACAGAAATACAGCAATTAAATACATGAATATTCGACATACAGAGTACCTTCTAACAATGAAATTTAAGTACATTAGCAGAAATACAGTGTCTAACATTCAATGTATCCGTTATAGAACCTTGGGATTGTAAATCCATTAGCAACAACTGTATTTTTATATATGACAATTGAACAAAATGAAACCTCATTTTATTTTTCAAGATATAACCATAGATTGACTACTGCTCCAGTCTCTCATGGACCGACAGAACTGTGGGTATTATATAAAATGGTAGCTTAAAAATGAAATATTCACCAACTTTAGAGTAATATGTTTAACTGCGAAAGAACGCCGCCTAATATCAAAATAAGGGGGGAGGGGGGTTTGAGGGGTGTAAATTAAAGTAAAGCCACATTATATTTACATAGAAAGTGGCAATGGTATAGTCCATATAGAGCGCCTCTTGAGTCTAGGATGTCTGATACTTGGATGTTAATATAGCTGGCCTCAAGCTCCCAGTTATGCCATATAAGGATCACTTTTTATTATATTACGGAATACATACAAAACCTATTTTAAAATCTATGTAGTATCATACAAACCCGTTTTATACAGGCATACAAAAACATATCATAAACAAGCCAATAGCAAGGGATATTTACAAGGATTGATCTTGCCCCCCAAGTATGGGCACTATACCCAAGGGTAGATATGTAATGATAGTAGAGAAGCAATCCCTAAGAATAAACTTAACATTCATGGTAGGCTACCCCCTACTTTAATTATGGCATGGAATTGAAGCATTTATGATCAAACAGAAAATGAGTCTAGAGATCCGACAGCATTGAGGGGTGCTTATGATAATGAATACCAAATAAACACAAATGGCAGACCAGGATTAACAGAGAGTTAGACTGCCGGCAAAAACATATAACTTTCAGGCCATATTAGTGAGAGTTAAGACCTCTATAAAGTTCTCAAATAATATATTTATTCTTGTAAATATTCCTCATAGTGTTAAATAGAACTCTACTGGAACTGACGATTATAATGATTCAAGAAAAAGGAAGTTAGCAAATGACACGACCACTCTTGGGTCTTATGATTTATAATAAAGATTAGCCACCGAACTTAGACAACTGTTTAAAGATATCTAAATACAAGCACCAATAAATACAAACTCATGCATAAGGTCAAGTGTTATGCACCTATTAACATTACTATGATCTCTATTAAACTGTGAAATGTTAAAGTGTGAAACTTAAAAGGATTGGAGGGAACAAAGGACTGTCATTAATAGGATCGTTAAACAGAGGACATCTAAACATCAGGCTTAAACACCTTCATCTAGACAAATTAACTTATATAAAACAAGACCACAGACCCATCTTACATGACACTACAAAAGATTCATAATGGGTAACATTGTGCTGTGTGGGTATAAAACATAGTACCGGTGTCTGTGCCCTTAAATAAGCTTAACCGACTCCTATAGTTCCCTAATATAAATATGTGAAAGGGGGTTGATAATACTCAATTCCTAACTGTAGGGAAAAACACAAGGTAATAGCATAATCAGGCTAGACAAGTGAGTGCACATCATTATACTAGTAAGAAACGATTTTAGTAAAGCAGGTATATGTTAATAGTAAGCTTCTACATATACAGATAGGAGCTATCTTCTCTAGAGTTAAAATGAACAGTACTGGTCTATATAAAAGTAATAGGTAATGCAAATAAAACTATTATACATGGGGGCGGAGTTAACCGCCTAAGCTACAGGACGCACTACTCAGGAGCTCCCGACTGCAAGCTTAAAAATTGAGGTTTATCTCTGGTAAAAATTAATTTACCCAGCTTGTGCCTAAAGGACATTAACATAGGAAGAAGATATGGTGAGAAAGGATAAGCTGGTGTGCGAAGATTGTTAAACTGAAAAACTGCTACGGAACTCCCTGTCACGCAGTGAAGCGCCATTTTGGGGATAGATACAATTCTGCCCGCCATGAAGACCCAGCAGTTATATTCTGGCATCAGAGACCTCCTAGAGAAGCATGGGAGGAAGATATGTGAGAGACTTGATGCCTTCAATGTTATAATTCAGTCGGCGCGAACACGCAATGATACAGCTGCTGACAAGAAGGGAGCAGCACCGGAGTTGCAGTGTACCGCAGCGCCAATAGAATCTCAGCTGTCTTCTCTGTCACTGTTGCCGGTGAGTGTGGATTCCCGGCTTGAGCCCCGCTCTCCCTCTAGCAGCAGAAGCGGCCTGCAAGTAGGTGAGGCAATACAGTACGGCCACTCGTGCGGCGGAGAGGGCTTTGTGGAGAATGGCAGGTGCCGTGCGTTGCTACGCACGCTTCTCTGGGACATTAGCTTTACGGGCACATCGCTTGGATCGGACGGATGTGGAGATCTCTCTGAGCCATCTTGGCAATGGCCAGGTCCGGCAGAGCTATCCACTGCTCAGCATGCTGCACGACTGACCCGCATGTACAGAACCGGTATCGGCTAATCTTACTTATATCTATGCGGCTTGTCTTTGAATACTGTGGCCTCATAACCCTAAATGACGACTCTTTAGCCTGAAATGTCTGGCCTGTGGGGCCCAACCTCTGAAGACAAGCTGTGGGATGACGCTGCAGACATTTCTATATGCCATCTCCTATGTGGGACATATCCTCCGGGAAAACATTTATTACTGAAAGCTATAGTTTTACTAGTGCAAATATCCATAGATTAGTATGTCTACTTGTGAGGGTAATATCTGTATTCAGACATAATTGTTAGGGTCTAAACCTTCCTGGTTATTATTGTTATTTGTTTGTATGCTCTCACTGTATGGATGGGGGTTGGGAACCATGAGGTGGGACACTATTATGTTCGGATCTTTGCAGAGCCCTTGCTTGCTAGAGGTTACCCACAGCATCTACACTATGCAGATTGATACTACCCTCAACCATATATATTCTATAACTAGATTATTCTCAAAATGGTATTATAGCTTTCTCTAGATACTATATTTGTTTGGATGAAGAGAGACTATTTAAAATGCATTGATTGGGCTGACTATTATGCTTGATGGGAGGGAATTCACAACCAGATTTCCATGCATTGTTAACCTGACTTAGTCTAGGTCACACAGAATTGTAAGTCTCACTTAATTACTACCCCCAGATTCAGTTTTACATGATGCTCAGTTGCTCTGTTAATATTCTATGTTTTCTAATGCACTTTTTTAAAATGGTTAGATATGTCAATTAGCAATGGTAGGATATGCTATTTTTGGCCTTCATCTCCTATGGGGGACATATCCAGCGTGAAAACGTTTATTACTGAAAGCTGTAGTTTTACCAGTGTAAATATTTACAGATTAGTATGTCTACTTGTGAGGGTAATATCTGTATTCAGACATAATGGTAGGGGTCTATTATTGATATTACTAGTCTGTATGCTCTCACTGCCTTGATGAGGGTTGGGAACCATGAGGTGGGACACTATTATGTTCGGATCTTTACAGAGCCCTTGCTTGCTAAAGATTACCCACAGCATCTACACTATGCGGATTGATACTATCCCCAACCATATATACTCTATAACTAGTTTATTTTCAAAGTAATATTGTAGCTTTCTCTAGATACTATATTCTGTTTAGATGAAGAGAGATTATTTAAAAAGTATTGATTGGGCTGACTATTATGCTTTATGAGAGAGAATTCACAATCAGATTTTCATGCACTGTTAACCTGACTTAGTCTAGGCCACACAGAATTGCTAGTCTCACTTACTTAGTACCCTCAGATTCAGTTTTCCATGATGTTTAGTTGCTCTGTTAATACTCTATGTCTTCTAATGCACATTTTTAAATTGTTAGATATGCCAATTAGCAATGGAAGGATATACTATTTGCGGCCTACCCTCCGCCCCCCATCACTTGTATGCGGTTAGGGATGATTCTGTTCTCCTCCGCATACCCTTATGACAGAGTTTAGCAGTCTCTGTCCAGCCCGCAGAGCCACGACTCAGTCTTCCCCTGCATTTTTGTAGAATGGCTCTCCGGGTTCCAATGCAGGAAACTTAGTCTTGTTTATGATTTCCTGCTTTTCTGAAGTTCACCCCAGATAATAGGCTTACTATTGTCTCTGTTTTAATAATAGCTTAGTGCTGATAGATAACTTTTATATCTGGATATTGTATGTTCACTCCAGAACTGGCGTTTACCCCATATATGCTGAAGCTGCAATTTTGTTTTTGTCTAACTATTATCTCCATTAACATGTCCTCACTTATTTGTTTAATCTCTGGTCCCTTGATTGGACCTGGTGTCTGAGGACCTTGCGAATTTATAGGATCCAGAAAATGAGGTGCCCAAAGTAATATGTCATGTCAGTATTAATGTTTGTTGAGAAATGTAACCTGTTGCTGAGACTGTTAAATCTATGCTATTTCAACCTCAATAAAAAAAATATTATTTAAAAAAAAAAAAAAAAAAAAACTATTATACATGCTAATATATAACATAGCTGTACTATCAGTTTGACTGTATTATAGGGTTAAAGAGACACATAACTTCAGGAGCAAATGTCTCATAGGATGATGAGTATAGCATATTTGCAAATGTAGATATCAGGCGGTAGAGGCATCATTACCACATGTGCAAACATGAGATCTAGTTTATCCGCTCTGTGAGTGGATTACAGGTAGCGGTAGAAATATTCTACATACCGATAATATGAAGCCCCTCTGCAATATACTGGGGTCAATGGATCAATATCAGTGATAGGACCAAGTACATGAAACGTTTATCGTGAAGCGTATAAAAAGTAAAAGCTGCAAGTCTTTTCTACATATGAGGGGTAATAAAGTGGATCATGTATTTTATAAAAAAGGATAGCGCTGGTCAGACTGCGACACATTTAATCTACATTCACAAGAGTTCTGGAGGGCATAACTGGATCCTTTCTAGTGGGCGCGAAAAGCAGCTTAAGTTAAGCCAATACCTCTTTTGATGTAATAAAGGACAGCATGGGTCGTAAGTCGATGCCATATCTCATGAGGGCGCCTTCTTCTGAGATCCACGACTAAAAACTCTAAACTATAAAACTTTGTGGGAGTGTTGGTAGCAAGTTTATCCGGAAATGTGCTGAGCTCTAGCTGGGATCTCGGGTTGGTAGGATGGTCGGTCTCCGTTCGGGCTAGCAATGGCGAAGCATCTGAAAGCCTGACTGGTAGCAAGGATTTTACGCTGTCAAATAAGGTAATCATGCGACAGTTAGATTGATGCTTCGGGTCTAGGAGTTCCTGAAGTCTTGTACATTCTGGGTAGTTGGCTTTGCAATGTCGGGAACCGTCAGGAATGTTAACCTCGTGGTTTGTTCCTATGTCAGGTAGAGTGATTGCCATCTTGGAGGTCGGCTCAGGCATAAGTAGCTTCTCAACCGATGGTATAAGTTGGTCAGCCAAATCGTGAGTAGCTGGCTGCAAGAGCGCTGCAAGTTCATTGAAGTTCTCCTCCATCCGCCATGCTAGATTCACCAGCAGAGACTGCACTGCAGTGTAGAAGTTTTCCTCAATAGCTACCAGTATCATCTTTGCAGAAGCGCTCAGGTCTATGGGAGTGTAATAGTAGCAATTTGAACAAGCCTTTAATTTTGTTTTGTAACTCAAAAACAGCAATTGGCTCAAAAGTAGGTTTGTAACATAAAAGAAGCTTGATGAATTCGTTGTTAGTGCTTCATATAATGTATTAATATTTGCCCAATAAGTGTCAGTTTATTAACTTCATAAACTGTAATTCTTTCAGGGCAATTGTAAATGCAAACAGTTCAAATTAAGCAATAATGTTTGTATTCCTTGATTAGGCAGGTAAAGTTCATCAAATTATGTAAAAATAACGAATAATAATGGATTAAATAGTTCTGACCTGAGAACCCAGGAGTTTGTTACTTGTGTCCGTTTGCTATGAACAGCAGCGTGGTACTCACAGGGAGAGCGGTTGTTGGCTGCAGCTGATGACGTCACCGCTACTCGCTGTGCTGTGTCTGAAGCGGCTTGCAAATCCTGTTACCTTGTAACTGCTTCAGGATGAGATGTCGAGTCAGTTTGATTTCCTTGCAATAGGTAAAATCTTCCAGTATTGAATTAAGTAGTAGAGCTGCTAAATGTAGGAATGAAAATAAGAGATGTTATCAGTAACTTTTAGGAACTCTTCAAATAGGAAATAGAGAGGCTGTTGGAGAGTGTGGAAAACTCTCAGAGACACGCTTGAGCTGTGAATCCTTTCTCAATTAACCAGCAATGAGTGCTGGGGGGAAGTGCTTGATATAGGAAGCACTTAAAGGGACAGATCATTAGTAAGCAGTAACCCTGACAGGGAGAGATCACCGAAAAGACAGTCCAGATGCCAAGCTATTACTTAAGCTTTTAGTAATTGTAGCAGAGCTCTGTGATCTCGTGGCGACGTCAAAATATGTAATTCAGAGTAAAGTTTGTCTCAGTTTCTAAAATGAGCCTGCAGGAGACCTTGTTAGTTATTTTGGGTTTTATAAAAATTATCAATAGTCCCCCAATAATAGGAGGAGCTCTTGCTGTATGCGACCAGTCAGCTTGGCAGTTGGCTCCGCCCCCCAATAATAAGCCATTTTACAGTAAGAAAATGAGTGAAATTATTAATCCAACAAACACATTTGTGCAGTATTCCTTCTGATAATACCACTGTATAAATCCCTTTAAAACGCATATTCACTTATCTCTATGGTTTTGAAGTAGAACAAGTTAAAGGGACAGTCAAGTCCCAAAAAAACTTTCATGATTCAAATAGGGCATGTAATTTTAAACAACTTTCCAATTTACTTTTATCACCAATTTTGTATTGGTCTCTTGGTATTCTTAGTTGAAAGCTAAACCTAGGAGGTTCATATGCTAATTTCTTAGACCTTGAAGGCCGCCTCTAATCTAAATGAATTTTGATAGTTTTTCACCACTAGAGGGCATTAGCTCACGTGTTTCATATAGATAACATTGAGCTCATGCAAGTGAATTTACCATGGAGTCAGCTCTGATTGGCTAAAATGCAAGTCTGTCAAAAGAACTGAAATAAGTGGGCAGTCTGCTGAGGCTTAGATACAAGGTAATTACAGAGGTAAAACGTGTATAATTATAACTCTATTGGTTATGCAAAACTGGGGAATTGGTAATTAAGGGATTATCTATCTTTTAAAACAACAAAAATTATGGTGTTGACTGTCCCTTTAATGGTACACGTCACTTATTAGCATCACTGGGCCTTCAAACCATGAAATCACCATTTTGCTTAACCATTTTGGTCATTTGTTTCTTTTTTTTTTGCATTTTTAAATGGGGAGATTAACAAGGCAGAAAAGTATTTGTGTTATTTTTGTGAGGTAATAATTAAAGGGACACTAAATTCAAAATGAAATTTATTAATATAGAGCATGTAATTTTTAACAATATGTGTGCATATCCATTTGTGATTGGCTAATGCCTGTCACATAATACAGTGGATGAGGAAATTGGAAGTAACTTTAAAATTTGATCAGAAAAAAAATCTATTACTGATTTGAAATTTAGAGTAAGTATTATTGCATTGTCTTTTTATTATGCATTTGTTGATTATGAAATTCTACAGTTTTTTTTTGGCCCTTTAAGAGCTTGAGAGGCTTAAATGTCAGAAGCATTTTTAAAATTGTGACTATATTTTCCAAAGTTCTTTAACTTCTCTTTAATTATTTTCATTTTTTTTTCAATATATTAATTTGATAGTAAACTCTCCCCTTTTTAAAATCGGATACGGAATGTTAATGGTATTTTAGATGGAGTTGAATTAATCAGTTGTACTTAAAGGGACACTCAATCAAAATTAAACTTTATCAATTCAGATAGAACAGCAATTTTAAACAACTTTCCAATTTACTTCCATTATCTAAATGTGCCAAGTCTTTTTACATTTAAACTTTTTGAGTCACCAGTTCCTACTGAGCATGTGCAAGAATTCACAGAATAAACGTATATGCATTTGTGATTGGCTGATGACTGTCACATGGTACGTGTATGCATTTGTGATTGGCTGATGGCTGTCACATGGTACGTGTATGCATTTGTGATTGGCTGATGGCTGTCACATGGTACGGGGGAGTGGAAAAAGACATAACTTTTAAAATTGTCAGAAAATCTACTACTCATTTGAAGTTCAGACTAAGTGCTATTGCATTGTCTTGTTATCTTGCATTTGTTGTTTATGCAAATCTACTGTGTTGACTGGTCCTTTAAGATGTGCTATAACTTACTTTTTAAAATATATATGACATTTTAATTTCTCCTCTAGAGCGCTGATTACATATAATATCTACATTAAAAGCAAGTTACAGCGCATCTTCATTACAACTGATGAATGAACCTCCATCTAAAATATCAATAACATTAAGCATTTGTTTCTAAAAAGGGGAGAGTTTACCATCACTTTAAAGTGGACTTGTTAATATGTTAGTACCATTTTTAAGGCATTTTTGTGACATTATCCTGTACAAAGGAACTTGTTCTATGTGCTGAGAAGTAAACAGCTATGAAATAGCTGCAGCTTTATTGATTGGCCCTTTCAACATGCAGCTGTGATGAGAGTCAGGTATAAATACTTATAAATTAACCTCTTAACAACCATGACATACCCTGTTAAAAAAATAACACCTATACTCGCAAATCAAATCCGATCGTAGTTAACTCACACCTAGATTTAAAGGGTCACTAAAGCCAAAATCTTTCTTTCATGATTCAGATAGAACATACAAATTTTAACAACATTACAATTTACTTCTATTATTTATTTTGCTTAATTTTTTAGATATCCTTATTTGAAGAAAAAGAAATGCACATGGGTGAGCCAATCACATGAGGCTTCTGTGTGCAGCAACCAATCAGCAGCTTCTGAGCATATCTAGATATGCTTTTCAGCTAAGAATATCAAGAAAATAAAACAAATGACATAATAGAAGTAAATTAGAAAGATGTTTAAAAATGCGTTCTCTTTCTAAATCATAAAAGAAAAAAATGTGTGTTTCATGTCCATTTAAGTTTGTGCGTTCGTCTTTTAACGCTGAAAATATGGTATTTTCAGCATTAAAACAGCACCGCAGCCATTACAAGTCTTGCCTTTTAGCCTGTAATGCAACGTCAACACCGCACTCGTAAAAATTACGTTTTTTCATGGGATTCCCATAGCGCTGGTATTACAAGTTTTGCGGTCAGGCTAAAAATCGAGCGTTACAGCCTACAATGTCAAGATCCGTAACGCCATCTAAAGTCAGTAGTTATGATTTTTATGCTACAAAGCTGTAACATAAAACTCATAACTAAACTGTTACAAAGTACACTAAACACCCATAAACTACCTATTAACCCCTAAACCGAGGCCCTCCCGCATCGCAATTACTATAATTAATGTATTAACCCCTAATCTGCCGCTCCCGATATCGCTGCCACTAAGAAAATTTATGAACCCCTATTCCACCGCTCCCAGACATCGTTACCACTATACTAAAGTTATTAACCCCTAAACCGCCGCCCTCCCGCACCGCAAACATTATTTAAATTATATTAACCCCTAATCTGCCGTCTGCCCACATCGCCCCCCACTATACTAAAGTTATTAAACCCTACGCCGCCACTATAATAAACCTATTAACCCCTAAACCGCAAGCCCCCCACAACGAAATACAATAAATTAAACTATTAACTATTAACCCCTAAACCGAAAGTCCCCCACATTGCAATAAACTAATTTAAACTATTAACCCCTAAACCTAACCCTAACGTAACCCTAACCCTAACACCCGCTAACTTTAACATAATTAAAATAGAGCTAAATTAAACTTACAATTATTAACTAAATAAACCTATTAATCCCTAAACCGCCAGCCCCCCACATCGCAGCAACCTAAATTAAACTATATTAACCCCTAAACCTAACCCTAATGTAACCCTATCCCTAACATCCCCTAACTTTAACATAATTAAATTTACAATTATTAACTAAATAATACCTAAATAAATAAATAAATACATACTTACCTGTGAAATAAAACCTAAGCTAGCTACAATATACTTAATAGTTATATTGTAGCTAGCTTGGGTTTTATTTTTATTTCAAAGGTAAGTTTGTATTTATTTTAACTAGGTAGACTAGTTAGTAAATAGTTATTAACTATTTACTAACTACCTAGTTCAAATAAATACAAACGCCTAGATTTAGAGTTCTGCGTTAGCCGTCCAAACCAGCGTTAAGGGGTCCTAACGCTGGTTTTGGCCACCCGTTGGTATTTAGAGTCAGTCATGAAAGGGTCTAACGCTCACTTTCAAGCCACAACTTTTCCATACCGCAGATCCCCTTACGTCAATTGCGTATCCTATCTTTTCAATGGGATCTTTCTAACGCTGGTATTTAGAGTCTTGGCTGAAGTGAGCGTTAGAACTCTAACGACAAGACTCCAGCCGCAGAAAAAAGTCAGGAGTTAAGAGCTTTATGGGCTAACGCCGGTTCATAAAGCTCTTAACTACTGTGCTCTAAAGTACACTAACACCCATAAACTACCTATGTACCCCTAAACCGAGTTCCCCGACATCGCCGCCACTCTACTTCATAATGTAAACCCTAATCTGCCAACCGCACACCACCGCAACCTACATTATCCCTATGTACCCCTAATCTGCTGCCCCTAGCATCGCCGACACCTACATAATATTTATTAACCCCTAATCTGCCCCCCCCAACGTCGCCGCTACCTAACTACACTTATTAACCTCTAATTTGCCGACCGGACCTCGCCACTACTCTAATAAATGTATTAACCCCTAAAGCTAAGTCTAACCCTAACACTAACACCCCCCTAAGTTAAATATAATTTAAATCTAACTAAATAAAATAAATCTTATTAAATAAATTAATCCTATTTAAAGCTAAATACTTACCTGTAAAATAAACCCTAATATAGCTACAATATAATGAATAATTATATTGTAGCTATTTTAGGATTTATATTTATTTTACAGGCAACTTTGTATTTATTTTAACTTGGTACAATAGCTATTAAATAGTTAATAACTATTTAATAGCTACCTAGTTAAAATAAGTACAAAATTACCTGTAAAATAAATCCTAACCTAAGTTACAATTAAACCTAACACTACACTATCAATATATTAATTAACTAAACTATCTACAATTGTCTACAATTAAATCAAATAAACTAATTAACACAAAAAAACCACTAAATTACAAAAACTAAAAAAAGATTACAAGAATTTTAAACTAATTACACCTACTCTAAGCCCCCTAAAAAAATAACAAAGCCCCCCAAAATAAAAAATACCCTACCCTATTCTAAAATAATAAGTTAACAGCTCTATTACCTTACCAGCCCTTAAAAGGGCCTTTTGCGGGGCATGCCCCAAAGAAAACAGCTCTTTTGCATTTAAAAAAAACATACAATACCCAACCCCAACATTACAACCCACCACCCACATACCCCTAAGCTAACCCAAACACGCCTTAAAAACCTAACACTAAGCCCCTGAAGATCTCCCTACCTTATCTTCACCACGCCGGGTATCACCGATCCGTCCATAAGAGGGTCCAAAGTTTTCATCCTATCTGGCAAGAAGAGGTCCAGAAGAGGGTCTGAAGTCTTCATCCTATCCTGCAAGAAGAGGACATCCGGACCGGTAGACATGTTCATCCAGACGGCGTCTTCTATCTTCATCCATCCGGTGCAGAGCGGGACCATCTTGAAGCAGCCGACGCGGATCCATCCTCTTCTTCCGGCGACTCCCGATGAATGAAGGTTCCTTTAAGTGACGTCATCCAAGATGGCATCCCTCAAATTCCGATTGGCTGATAGGATTCTATCAGCCAATCGGAATTAAGGTAGGAAAAATCTGATTGGCTGATTGAATCAGCCAATCAGATTCAAGTTCAATCTGATTGGCTGATTGGATCAGCCAATCATTTTGAGCTTGCATTCTATTGGCTGATTGGAACAGCCAATAGAATGCGAGCTCAATCTGATTGGCTGATTGGATCAGTGATACCCGGCGTGGTGAACATAAGGTAGGGAGATCTTCAGGGGCTTAGTGTTAGGTTTTTTAAGGGGTGTTTGGGTTAGATTAGGGGTATGTGGGTGGTGGGTTGTAATGTTGGGGGGGTATTGTGTGTTTTTTTTAAATGCAAAAGAGCTGTTTTCTTTGGGGCATGCCCTGCAAAAGGCCATTTGAAGGGCTGGTAAGGTAAAAGAGCTGTTAACTTTTTATTTTAGAATAGGGTAGGGCATTTTTTTTATTTTGGGGGGCTTTGTTATTTTTTTAGGGGGCTTAGAGTAGGTGTAATTAGTTTAAAATTCTTGTAATCTTTTTTTATTTTTTGTAATTTAGTATTTGTTTTTTTGTAATTTAGTTTAGTCTATTAAATTGTAGATAATTGTAGATAGTTTAGTTAATTAATTTATTGATAGTGTAGTGTTTAATTGTAACTTAGGTTAGTATTTATTTTACAGGTAATTTTGTACTTATTTTAACTAGGTAGTTATTAAATAGTTATTAACTATTTAATAGCTATTGTACCTAGTTAAAATAAATACAAAGTTGCCTGTAAAATAAATATAAATCCTAAAATAGCTACAATATAATTATTCATTATATTGTAGCTATATTAGGGTTTATTTTACAGGTAAGTATTTAGCTTTAAATAGGATTAATTTATTTAATAAGATTTATTTTATTTCGTTAGATTTAAATTATATGTAACTTAGGGGGGTGTTAATGTTAGTGTTAGACTTAGCTTTAGGGGTTAATAAATTTATTAGAGTAGCGGTGAGGTCCGTTTGGCAGATTAGGGGTTAATACTTGAAGTTAGGTGTCGGTGATGTTAGGGAGGGCAGATTAGGGGTTAATACTATTTATTATAGGGTTTTTGAGGCGGGAGTGAGGCGGTTTAGGGGTTAATACATTTATTATAGTGGCGGCGAGGTCCGGTCGGCAGATTAGGGGTTAATAAGTGTAATTAGGTAGCGGCGACGTTGGGGGGGGCAGATTAGGGGTTAATAAATATAATATAGGGGTCGGCGATGTTAGGGGCAGCAGATTAGGGGTACATAGCTATAATGTAGGTTGCGGCGGTGTACGGAGCGTCAGATTAGGGGTTAATAATAAAATGCAGGGGTCAGCGATAGCGGAGCGGCAGATTAGGGGTTAATAAGTGTAAGGTTAGGGGTGTTTAGACTCCAGGTACATGTTAGGGTGTTAGGTGCAGACTTAGGAAGTGTTTCCCTATAGGAAACAATGGGGCTGCGTTAGGAGCTGAACGCTGCTTTTTTGCAGGTGTTAGGTTTTTTTCAGCTCAAAATGCCCCATTGTTTCCTATGGGGATATCGTGCACGAGCACGTTTTTGAAGCTGGCCGCGTCCGTAAGCAACGCTGGTATTAAGAGTTGAAGTGGCAGTAAATTATGCTCTACGCTCCCTTTTTGGAGCCTAACGTAGCCCTTCAGAGAACTCTAAATACCAGCGTTGTTTAAAAGGTGCGTGGGGAAAAAACATGCGTAGCTAACGCACCCCTTCTAACGCAAAACTCTAAATCTAGGTGTAAATTACCTATCAAATAAAACCTAAGCTACCTTACACTAAAACCTAAAAT
Organism: Bombina bombina; assembly: GCF_027579735.1. Classification (NCBI taxonomy): domain Eukaryota; kingdom Metazoa; phylum Chordata; class Amphibia; order Anura; family Bombinatoridae; genus Bombina; species Bombina bombina. The sequence continues at coordinate 43,814,979 of NC_069508.1, read as the reverse complement.
TACAAAAAAAAACTACCATTACAAAAATAAAAAAATTACCATTACAAAAAATTCAAAACCACTATTACAAAAATTAAAAAAACCTACCATTACATTAAAAAAAACTAAATTATCCAAGAAAATAAAAATTATTCCTATTCTAACACCCCAAAATAAAAAAGCCTAATCTAAAATAAACTACTAAGGGCCCTTAAAAGGGCCTTTTGTAGGGCATTGTCCTAAGTTAAACAGCTATTTTGATACAAAAACAAACAAACACCCCCTAACAGTATACAAACTCCCACCCCCCAAACTACCAAGGGCCCTTAAAAGGGCCTTTTGGGGGACCCTTAAAAGGACCTTTTGTAGGTCATTGCCCTAAGTTAAACAGCTCTTTTGCTACAAAACAAAAACAAACACCACCTAAAAAAATACATTACACAAAATAACAAACAAATTATCAAAAATAATAAAAATGATTCCTGTTCTAATACCCATTAAAAAAACACCCCAAATTAAAAATCTAATCTAGAATAAACTACCAATGGCCCGTAAAAGGGCCTTTTGTAGGGCATTGCCCTAAAGAAATCAGCTCTGTTTATGAAATAAAAATACATTACACAAAATAACAAACAAATTATCAAAAATAATAAAAATGATTCCTGTTCTAATACCCATTAAAAAAAAACCCCAAATTAAAAATCTAATCTAGAATAAACTACCAATGGCCCGTAAAAGGGCCTTTTGTAGGGCATTGCCCTAAAGAAATCAGCTCTGTTTATGAAATAAAAATACAAATACCCACTAACATTACAAACCCCCACCCCCCCCAAACCCACAAAATAAAAAAAAAAACTATCTAAAAAAACCTAAGATACCCATTGCCCTGAAAAGGGTATTTGGATGGGCATTGCCCTTAAAAGGGCATTTAGCTCTTTTACTGCCCAAACCCTAATATAAAAATAAAACCCACCCAAAAAACCCTTAAAAAAAAAACCTTACCCCAAGACGATCCACTTACAGTTTTTTTGAACGATCTTCATCCCAGCGGAGAAGTCCTCATCCAGGCAGCAAGAAGTCTTCATCCAGGCAGCCTCTTCAATCTTCAAACCGGCTGTGAAGTCCTCATACAAGTGGCGAGAAGTCTTCATCCAGGCGGCCTCTTCTATCTTTATCCCGGTGGCGCAGAGCGGGTCCATCCTGAAGACTTCCGGCGGGGAGCATCCTCTTCATACGAACGCCGCCGTAAACTGAATCTTCAATGCAAGGTAAGCGATCCAAGATGGCTTCCCTTGCATTCCTATTGGCTGAAAGATTTGAATCAGTCAACAGGAATTAGAGCTGCTAAAATCCTAATGGCTGTTTAAATCAGCCAATATGATTTAAGCAGCTCTAATTCTATTGGATGATGAATCAGCCAATAGAATGAGAGCTGTATATTGTTAGGGGTGTTTGTTTGTTTTGTAGCAAAAGAGCTGTTTAACTTAGGGCAATGCCCTACAAAAGGCCCTTTTAAGGGCCCTTGGTAGTTTATTTTAGATTAGGCTTTTTTTATTTTAAGGTGGGTTTTGTTTTTAACGGGTATTAGAACAGGAATAATTTTATTTTTTTGGATAATTTTATTTTTTGTAATGGTAGGTTTTTTATTTTTTGTAATGGTGTGTTTTTTTATTTTTTGTAATTTAAGGTTTTAGTGTAAGATAGCTTTGGTTTTATTTGACAGGTAATTTTGTATTTTTTTTAATTAGGTAGTTATTAAATAGTTAATAACTATTTACTAACTAGTCTACCTAGTTAAAATAAATACAAACTTACCTGTGAAATAAAAATAAAACCTAAGCTAGCTACAATATAACTATTAGTTATATTGTAGCTAGCTTAGGTTTTATTTTACAGGTAAGTATGTATTTAGTTTTAAATAGGTATTGTTTAGTTAATGATTGTAAATTTAATTTAGCTATATTTTAATTATGTTAAAGTTAGGGGGTGTTAGAGTTAGGATTACGTTAGGGGTTAATATAGTTTAATTTAGGCTGTTGCAATGTGGAGGGTTTGTGGTTTAGGGGTTAATAGGTTTATTTAATTAATAATTGTAAGTTCAATTTAGCTCTATTTTAATTATGTTAAAGTTAGGGGGTGTTAGGGTTAGGGTTACGTTAGGGTTAGGGTGTGGGTGGCTGGCGGTTTAGGGGTTAATAGGTTTATTTAGTGGTAGTGATGTGGGAGGCCAGAGGTTTAGGGGTTAATAGCTTTATTTAGTTGTGGCGATGTCAGGGAGCGGCAAAATAGGGGTTAATATATTTATTATACTGTGGGTGATGTTGGGGTGTGGCGGAATAGGGGTTAATAACTTTAGTATAATATTTAGTTAATAATTGTAAATTTAATTTAGCTATATTTGAATTATGTTAAAGTAAGGGGGGTTAGGGTTAGGGTTACGTTAGGGTTAGGGGTTAATATAGTTTAATTTAGGTTGTTGCGATGTGGGGGGCTGGCAGTTTAGGGGTTAATTCGTTTATTTAGTTAATAATTGTAAGTTTAATTTAGCTCTATTTTAATTATGTTAAAGTTAGGCGGTGTTAGGGTTACGTTAGGGTGTGGGAGGCTGGCAGTTTAGGCGTTAATAGGTTTATTTAGTGGTAGTGATGTGGAAGGCCAGAGGTTTAGGGGTTAATAGCTTTATTTAGTTGCGGCGATGTCAGGAAGCAGCGGGATATGGGTTAATATATTTTATATGGTGTGGGCGATGTTGGGGTGCGGCGGAATAGGGGTTAATAACTTTAGTATAGTGCCGCGATATCGGGAGTGGCAGATTAGGGGTTAATACCTTTATTTTGGTGGCGGCGATATCAGGAGCAGCAGATTAGCAGTTAATAACTGTAGGCAGGTGTCAGCGATGTCGGGGGTAGCAGATTAGGGGTGTTTAGACTCGGGGGTTTCTGTTAGGGTGTTAGTTTTAAACTGTATTTTCTTTTCCCCCATAGATGTCAATGGGGCTTTGTTATGGAACTTTTGTTTCCGTGATCGCAGGTGTTAGCCTTTTTTTTGCCGGCTCTCCCCATTGATGTCTATGGGGAAAGCGTGCACGAGCATGTCAAAACACCTCTTGTTTTGAGTGCGGTATGGATCTTAAAACCTCCATATCGCACGTGCAAGCCGGGTTTTTCAAAACTTATAATAGCAGCGCTATAGGGGAGTAAATAACACCACTTTTGTTGGGTTCTTTACTTTCCCTATAGCGCTCAGAATTTGTAATCTAGGTGTCAGTGCGCTAACCCGGCATAAAATATGAATATTTCACATTCCAATGTTCTTCACATAGCAGAATAAATTCTATTTACTCTTAAATAAAAAAAAAAAATAAACATACATAGAACATATTCCCCTATGTGCAGAACATTGAAAATTTGGAATGTTAAATATTTACAGTACAAACACAGCTAAACACTTTGTTAACTATGAATATTGCGTAAATATGCTTTTGCATGTTTTAATTTACTTGATTGCAAAGGACTCCAATGCACACACACACACACGCATATATATATATATATATATATATATATATATATATATACAAAGTCATAGATAGGATAGCACAATCTTACTAAGGTAATGCCACGGTGCTCTGCTAATATATATATGGAGAGAATATATATATATATATAGTATATATATATATATATTTATACATATGTACGTATTTATGTGTTTATATGTGTACTAGTCTTAAAGTCTGTGTACACAGGCCAAAATGTGTAAGGCCAGGTATGTAGCTTTTACTACCAAATTTGCTTAATTCTCTTGATATCCTTTGCTGAAGAAGCAGCAATGCACTCCTGTGAGCTAGCTGAACACATTGGATGAGCCAATGAAAAGAGGCATATATGTGCAGCCACCAATTAGCAACTAGCTCCCAGTAGAGCATTTTTGCTAATGAGTCTACCTAGGTTTGTTTTCAACAAAGCATGCCAAGAGCAGGAAGACAAATAAAATAATAAAAATAAAGTGTAAAGTGTTTTAAAACTGTATACTGTGTCTGAATCATTAAAGAAAACATTTGGGTTTCATGTCCCTTTAAAAATATAAAACAGAAGATAAGTACAGTAGATATCTACCCATAGTCAAAGGAATACTTGTTTTAATGTATTATTATAACTTAAAGGGACATTAAACACTAAATAAATTCTAGATAGAATGATGCATTCACAGGAAAGTAGCATGCAAATGTATTTTTTAAACTTTCATTAACTGTTTAAATATTGACAAAATAAGTGTAAAGTTTTAGTGTCTATAAAACAATGGGAGCTGCCATGTTGTAACTTAGGTTACTTTCTCTGCTGTGGCCAATTAGGGACAGTTATAAATAGGTCACTAGAGTGAGCAGCCAATGGCTGTGTGGAATATAACAGTGTTCTGTGCTTCCATTTCTAACAGGAACTGAAAAGCTCACAAATGGGGAGAGAATAAATAATAAAACCATATTGCAGATTTTTTTATATATAAATATATATATATATATAAAAATATAAATATATAGAAATAAATATATATATATATATATATATATATATATATATATATACGGTTTTTCATTATATATTACCATCTCAAAGTGTTTAAAGGGACAGTCTAGTCCAAAATAAACTTTCATGATCCAGATAGAGAATGTATTTTTAAACAATTTTCCAATTTACTTTTATCACCAATTTTGCTTTGTTCTCTTGGTATTCTTAGTTGAAAGCTAAAGCTAGGAGGTTCATATGCTAATTTATAAGCCCTTGAAGGCCGCCTCTACTCTCAGGGCATTTTGACAGTTTTTCACCACTAGAGGGTGTTAGTTCATGTGTGTCATATAGATGACACGGGGAGTTCCAGTGAGCCAGCTCTGATTGCCTAAAATGGATGTCTGTCAAAAGAACTGAAATAAGGGGGCAGTTTGCAGAGGCTTAAATACAAGATAATCACAGAGGTAAAAAGTGTATTTATATAACTGTGCTGGCTATGCAAAACTAGGGAATGAGTAATAAAGGGATTATCTATCTTTTTAAACAATAAAAATTCTGGTGTAGACTGTCCCTTTAATGTCCCTTTAATAATCATATTACTACAGCAGCACACATTTATATACAATATTAGACTTAACGCGAGCAGTAATACCTTTGTTCTGAAATTATTAAAAAAAAGCATGTTAAGATCCACTGAATAAATGGTTATGAATATTAAAAAAAAACATTATTCATTAGTCCACTTATAGAAATAAAAAGACATGACACTGAGTTTCTCAGCTACAAAGTACCTGTTAATTTGTGGCTTTTTAAACACCTGTCACACATAGCCTGATTACTGCTGGTAATTTCCGTTAGGATATCATTTTTGGATACGCTCCAGATTATGTGCGAAGTGTTTGTGTTTGTACTATTGTTTTCCCAATTATTTATTTGTGTTGCTGACTTTAGCCTGCAGGACTAGACAGAAGTGTTAGCAACTTCAGTCGTAATGTGTTAATCCTCACTACAATATCTAGTGTTTTTAAGGACACCTATCAGCACAACACTTTTACTAAAGAATCTAACAAATCACAGATTTGGTACTGCAGTGTATTTCTACAACTAATTGTTTTGTTTTAATATTCGCATTTAAAGGAACACTAACGTCAAAATTAAAATTTCAAGATTCAGATAGAGCATGTAGTTTTAAGAGAATTTCCTATTTAACTTCATTATGAAATCGTGCACACTCTTTTAATATAGACAGTTTATAAGGCACCAGCCACTACTGAGCATGTGCAAAAGTACACAGTGTATACGTTTATGAGTTTGTGATTGGCTGATGTCTGTCACATGATACAGGGGCAGCAAATGAAAGTACATTTTGAAATTTGTCAGAAAAAAAATGTAAAATTCATTTAAAGGGACACTGAACCCAATTTTTTTCTTTCAAGATTCAGATAGAGCATGCAATTTTAAGCAACTTTCTAATTTACTCCTATTATCACATTTCCTTCATTCTCTTGGTATCTATATTTGAAATGCAAGAATGTAAGTTTAGATGCTAGCCCATTTTTGGTGAACAACCTGGGTTGTTCTTGCTGATTGGTGGATAAAAAAAAATAGCTTAGATGCCTTCATTTTCAAATAAAGAAAGCTAGAGAACGAAGAAAAATTGATGATAGGAGTAAATTAGAAAGTTGCTTAAAATTGCATGCTCTATCTAAATCACGAAAGAAAACATTTGGGTTCAGTGTCCCTTTAAAGTTGATTGGGACAAGTGTTATTGCATTGTCCTTGTCTTTTTATTGTGCACTTTTTGATTATGCAATTGTAATTGTATTTAATGTGTTAAAGGGTGCTGCTATTTTGTACATGTGTTCTCTGTGTTGTATGTGTGTATATATTATGTAATGTGTATCAGACATGTTCATTCACATTCAAATAATGTATAAAAAAAGGTCAAATTTAGCCAAATATGTGTGTAAATTATATATATATATATATATATATATATATATATATATATATATATATATATATATATATATATATATGTATATATATGTATATATATATTTAAATCTGAATTTTAAAAATAAAATGAGCCAATAACTGTTAAAAAAATAATATTTTTTATAAAATGTTATATTTCTTTGAAAATTAATTAAAATTGTATAGAAAGATAATTAGCATTATCTCGCATCAATAGGAAGCCTTAGAGAAAAAAAAAGTTATATAATATTTGGGTTATAACAAAAAAAATGATTCCAATTTAATCAAGACATCATAATCATAAAAAAATATTAGAGTCCCTACCATCCCTACTACATGGCCATTGAGAGGTTTATGTTCACTGGTTGATAGGAATCAGGGTAACAGCCCATTGGATGGAGTGAAACAATCCACAAGACTCTACCCAAAGGACTACATTTGTTAGATCATGGACAGACAGGGTTCCCTATTTGAGAACCATTCTGCCCATTATCGAGGCACTGCCCACAGTTATTATTGCACAAATGTTGTCTTGTGCAGTGCCGCCCCCTGTCCAAGCACACAATCGTGTGCGACCAACCGCGTGCAAACAGGGACTGTCAATCATCCTGAACGAGCATGTTTGGGATGTAAGAAGACGCAGTCCGCTGCTTGATAAGTGGAGCCCAAAGTTTGATTTATATACCACAGGATCATCTATTAAGAAAAAGAAAAACAATATTGCGGTGTTTCTTTAAAGTGGTTAAATACTAAATTAATGTTATATAGAATGAAGTATTAAAAATAAGATTAGTCTGAAAATAACACTTAGATATGATTTAAAAAAAAATATATATATATAAGTTATTAAAATATTGAAAAACAAATGGCAGCCGCCATGTTATTACCTAGTTTTCCTTATGAGGCCACATTAGGACAGTTATAAATGGGTCACCAGAGAGGGCAACTATTGACTGTGTGGAATATAGCAATGTCAAGTCTAGAATCTGCATTTCCTCTTCTGAATGGAATTTGAAAATCAACAATTTCAATTTAATCAATTCAAATTAATTGACAGTAAAGGTTATGCACATAAAAAAGTAACTGAACACAAGCCAAAAGCAAGAGATTTAAAAACAATGATCTATAGTTGTGCAAATGTCATCAATATAACGCATAAAAAGTTAAAACTGTAAAGATAGGAAATGCATGCATTTTACTCTAGTGAAGCATGTATTTGTCAAAGCACACATCAGGCTCTATTTTAAATAGACATTTGGAAGATATGTTAAAAGGATACTAAACCAAATTATTTCTTTCATTATTCAGATAGAGCGTTCAATTTTAAGCAACTTTCTAATTTACTCCTATTATCATTTTTTCTTTGTTCTCTTGCTATCTTTATTTGAAAAAACAGAAATATAAGCTCAAGAGACGGTCCATTCTTGGTTCAGCGCCTGGGTAGCACTTGCTGATTGGTTTGCTACATTTAGCCACCAATCAGCAAGCGCTACCCAGGTTCTGAACCAAAAATGGTCCGTCTCTTTCCGTCTCTTAAGATTTTATTCCTGCTTTTTAAAATAAAGATAGCTTGAAAACAAAGAAAAATTAATAATAGGAGTAAATTAGAAAGTTGTTTAAAACTGCATGCTCTATGTGAATCATGAAAGAAAAAAATTGGGTTTAGTGTCCCTTTAAAGTCACAATATTTTTAAATTGCAGTAATTTAATAAAAAAATTCCCAAACTACAAAGTGAATTTTTTTAATTGACAGAATTGAAATACAGCTTCAAAGGCTTTAAAGGTACTTTTCTATAGCTGCTCCTGATGTATACATAATGTATACATATACATTTGTCTGTAGACTTACAGTGTGGAGACAAAAATAATGACTATCATTGACTATAACTCTAAATATATGACTATACTTAGAGGTATATTAAATGGTCAGTGTACTATAAAATTGTTTTCCCCTTAATGCATTTACAATGGTTTGTTATACAAACTTCGGAGGAGATATATGAGAAACTACTCTTTTAGGTACTCTTTTTTGTTTATGAAAGAGCAGCCTCTGCTACTCGATACCACAACTCAATAAAATGGACTAAGCCAGCAGGGAGAATGGACCTCATTAGCTTATCTCTCTATATTTACACAAAATCCACCTTATCTTATTTTAATAATAAGGACTCAACTATATAAAGCACACCACTCTGGCAAGATCTAAGACATCTAAGACATCTCATCAGTACTGCAAGCTTCCTCAAAGAAAGACACATTTTATCTTGAGAGCTACAAGGTTATGGATGTATAATGATAAAAAAAAGCCCACAAAAACTTTGCAAGATTTCTCTCCATGTAGGCGAGTTTTTTGATCCTTAGACCTATAAAGAGAACAATTGAAAATAAACATTTTAGTACCGCTCTGTCCAGCACCCCACTAGGAGCCTGCTTCCATAGCTTTTCTATTACCAGAAATTAAAGGGGCAGTATACTGTAAAATTGTTTTTCCCTTAAAGGGACACTCAATCAAAATTAAACTTTCATTATTCACATAGAGCATGCCATTTTAAACAACTTTCTAATTTACTTCCATTAACAAAATGTGCACAGTCTTTTTATATTTAAACTTTTTGAGTCACCAGCTCCTACTGAGCATGTGCAAGAATAAGTGTGTATGCATTTGTGAATGGCTGATGGCTGTCACATGGTACGTGTATGCATTTGTGATTGGCTGATGGCTGTCACATGGTACAGGGGGAGTGGAAAAAGACACAACTTTTAAAATTGTCAGAAAAAAAAATCTACTACTCATTTGAAGTTCAGACTAAGTGCTATTGCATTGTCTTGTTATCTTGCATTTGTTGATTATGCAAATCTACTGTGTTGACTGGTCCTTTAATGTATTTCCAATGACTTGTTATACCAACTGCAGAGTATAAAATGTATGAGAAATTGCATATTTAGGCGTATTTGTGTATATGAATTAGCTGGTTTTGTGCTTTAAAACCACAGCCTACTGAAATGGGTTGAGCATGCAGGTAAAAGATCTCATTATGTTATCATTTTTATTAGGGTTGCACCGATACCATTTTTTTATGACCGAGTACAAGTACCGATACTGGTTTTCAAATACTCGCCGATACCAATTACCGATACTTTTTTTTTTTTTTAATGTCATGTGACAGTTTACCAAGCACAATACAGACTAATTATTTAAGATTCCTTTATAATTATAAAGGACTGTAATTCAAAAGACATTATGAAATAATAAGTTTTATTTGTCACAAAGTTCACTGAACATGTTTATAAATAAAAAAATATTACAATAAAATATTACATTTAAAGGGGTGATACAATTGGGTTGTAGGGCTGTTATATAACATCAAGCTGACATTTGTATGGAGGTTCGACTCTAAGTTGAACAGTTTTTCACTTTCCACACTACTGCATGGGGCAGAAAGATATTTTTGGGCCATTTTAGCCAGAGCTGGAAATCTGTTTATTAACTGCCCAGTACTTCAGGGGTTTGTCTGAATGAGGTACAGTGATCTCTCCTACAATAATACAAATAACAGCAATTTGTATTGGCAGAACAGTAGTAAACAGTAGTAAACAATTTTTAGTTTAGTCTCCACTCCAGTTTAAAATGAAATGGGAACATGCAGTTTGAAAAAACGCCACAAGATAGCATATGGGTAGGAAGTGGAGGTATCGGTTTAAGTATCGGTGTATTTGCATGAGTACAAGTACTCATGCAAATACTTGGTATCGGTACCGATACCGATACTAGTATCGGTATCGGTGCAACCCTAATTTTTATATACACACACATGCTTCCTTATTCCTTATATCTTTTGTAAACCAAACCTGTAGTGTAACTCCTTCTGCTGGCTGTGTTTACATAGGCTTGTTAATAGTATATACTCCAGTATAGAAACTTTCAGTATAGGTAGGGATACCACAGGCTAAATCAACTAATTTAAATGCTGAAATAATGGTAAAGGAGCTACATGTAAGCAATTTAATACACTCCAGCTGGTAAAATAGATCATTGGGAACAATTTAAAGAGGAGAAAAATTTTGGGCAACCTGCCCCTTTAAGCATTTGGTATATAACAAGTACCTACATTTTTAGTATAGGTAGGGATATGACAGGAAAAATAAAGGTAAATGATCTATTTGTAAACAATTTAATACACTCCAGCAAGAATAATTGATCATCAGAAGCACATTAAAGAAGAGTAAAAATCACAGTACTATGAGCAAAATATGATCAAGTACCCTGATTGAAATATGTTTGATATGGTCCTTTCATCTTGTTATTATACTAATTGTATTTAGTTTATATGCTGAGATCATCAATCACTTGAGCTACAGTATTTTTCAAAATTTCTAAGCTACAAAATATAGGGACACATGCACAGACAAAAAAAATTGTTCAGGATAGCAAAAGTGCAACTAAACAGCAGATAAAAGTTATAAGTAATAGCTAGTGCTACTGTGCAAGCCAGCAAAAGCACAACAAAAGATAAAAGATTAACTTTTTTTTTTTAAATATTGTTTTTTTTAATGGGGTCAGGATTGGCAAAGAATCAGCCAATAGAATGAGAGCTGCTGATTTGAACAGCCAATAGGATTTTCGCAGCCCTAATTTATATTGGCTGACTCAAATTTTTCAGCCAATAGGAATGCAATGGTACCCCCAGTATAAAAGGGGTACCTTGCATTTCAATCCTCAGTGTGCGGCGGATCATCGCATGAAGTGGACCTCCACGTCGGATCGATGGACCTCTGCCTCGACCTCCGCCTGGACCTCCTCCCGGACTTCAGTCTGGACCTGCGCCTCCGCGAATCCCAGCTCCGCCTCTGCAGGGATGAAGAAGATGCCGGTCCCGTGATGGATGAAATGAAGCCGCCGGGATGAAGGTGGTTCAAGCGGGACTTCAACAACTGTGAGTACCTAAAGAGGGGTTAGTATTAGGTTTTTTAAGGTTTTTTTGGGGTGTTTTTTTTTGTTTTAGATTAGGATGGGTACTCTTAAAATAGCTGAATGCCCTTTTAAGGGCAGTAAAAGAGCTGAATGGCCTTTCCAGGGCAATGCCCATACAAATGCCCTTTTCAGGGCAATGGGTAGATAAGGTTTTTGATAACAATTTATTGAGCAGAAAAGCAGCATGTGGTTTGGGCCTAGTAGCCAGAGTAAATGAGATCTCAGAAGATATGTTTGGTGAATTGGGCCTACTGAATTGCAACCCATTCCGTATATCACTTAAAGGTGACACAGTGCCATACAGCATTACTACTCCCCGTAGAATTCCATTCCCGCTCATGCCTCAAGTGGAGAAGGAAATTCTGCGTATGAAGAATATGGGGGGTTATTGAAGAGGTTGTTGAAGCAACTGACTGGTGTGCCCCCATTGTGCCTGTTGCGAAGAAAAACGGGAAGGTACACATCTGCGTAGACTTGAAAAGGCTGAATGAGTCAGTGAAGAGAGAGAGATATGTGCTGCCGACACTTGAAGACATAGCTACGAAAATTGGCTGGGGCGAAGTTCTTCTCTACATTGGATGCTTCTAGTGGCTTCTGGCAGATACCTCTAGATCCAAAGTGCCGTAAACTGACTACCTTCATTACACCAGTAGGTCGGTTTTGCTTCTGCAGACTCCCCTTCGGGATATCCTCTGCTCCTGAAATCTTTCAAAGAGAAATGATTTCTCTCCTAAGAGACCACGTGGGCACGGCAGTTATCATGGACGACATCTCGGTGTATCGGTCTACATTGGAGGAACATGATCATCGACTGAGCTGTGTGCTGCAGACTATTAGAGGGGCCGGGCTGAAGTTAAATAAAGAGAAATGCCATTTTAGGAAAGCTGAGTTATGTTACTTTGGGCATATCATCAATGGGGATGGCATCAAGCCAGACCCGAGAAAATTTGTGCTATTGAACAGATGAAAAGTCCTTCTGATGTACATGAGCTGAGACAAATATTGGGCATTGTAAATTATGTGGGCAGGTTCCTCCCAGATTTATCCACTATACTACACCCTATCACAGAGTTGCTAAAGAAAAATGTTGCCTGGGTCTGGGGACCTTCACAAGATGAATCTTTTATGCAGGTCAAGTCCCTGCTGGGGTCTGCCCCAGTGTTGGGGTTCTACGACCCTTCCAAAAAGACTGTGGTTAGTGCTGATGCGAGCAGTTATGGTTTGGGGGCCGCCCTCCTGCAGTTGAATGAGAACAAACTACAGCCTATCGCCTACTGTTCCCATACACTGACGGCTGCTGAGTCAAAATACGCCCAAATTGAGAAAATTTGTCTAGCTGCAGTTTGGGCCTGTGAGCGCTTTCAGTGTTACCTAGTGGGTTAAGAGAAATTTAGTCTGGAGACTGACCATAAACCGCTAGTCCCTCTAATCAACTCCTATAATATTGACAAAACACCCCTAAGATGCCAGAGACTTCTAATGAGGCTGCTTAGGTTCAATGTTCAGGCAGTGCATGTGTCGGGGAAACAACTGGTTTTGGCGGATACACTTTTGAGGCTGCTGCTGAAGAATCTTTAACGGAATCAGATGTGAAAGTGTATGTAGATTCAGTTCTGACCTCCAAATCCATTTCTTCAGGAAAGCTAGAACAAATAAAGAAAGAGACATATTTAGATACAGACCTTTAAGAAGTTATAAAGTACATAAAAGAAGGTTGGCCCGAGAGTCGGGCAGCCTGGATGTCTTTAAGTTCTTACCAGTCAGAAAGGTCTCAGCTCATGGAGCTGGATGGGTTGGTGCTGTTCCAGGACCGCATTGTTATTCCTGTTAGCATGCGGCAGGAGATGTTAAACGGGATTCATGATGGCCACTTAGGCATTACAAAGTGCAGAGAAAAAGCAGTTACGGCAGTATGGTGGCCTGGGATCAGTTCCGACATTGCAAGCCATGTGTCAAAATGTGCCTTTTGCCGGGAACGCCGGCCTACTCAGAGAAGGGAGCCCTTGATTTCTACTCCGCTGCCTACAAGTCCGTGGCAGAAAATAGCTGCTGATTTGTGCGACCTGCACAGGAAAAAGTACCTAGTCGTGATCGACTACTATTCCAGGTATTTGGAAATTGCACCTTTGAATGAAATCACAAGTCAAGCCGTTATCACTCGTCTCAAGAGCTTGTTCGCCCGGTGGGGCATACCAATGGAGTTGGTGAGTGATAACGAAATGCAGCTTGCTTCCACAGAGTTCAGTTTTTCCAGCAGAGAATATGATTTTGTACACTCCACGTCAAGTCCACATTACCCGCAGGCAGGCCAATGGAATGGCTGAAAGAGCAGTTCAAACAACAAAGTTCATTTTCAAGCAATCTGAGCCGTACCTAGCCCTCTTGTCCTATAGGGCGACTCCCATTCAAGTCATGGGTTTTAGCCCAGCACAGCTGATGCTAGGACGTCAGATTACCCTCTGTGGGTGTCTTCCAGCCAACTGGCTCTATTCCTCGGGACGAAGTCCTTAGGAGGGATGAAGAGACAAAAAGGGGCTATCGATTCTTCTACAACAGGATACACTCTGTGAGGCCCTTGCAGGAGCTGAATGCGGGGCAAAGTGTCAGAATTGGAAGAAATGGAAGACGCCTGCTACAGTAATTGGACGCTCTCCAGAACCAAGGTCTTATGTAGTCCTTACTGATGGAGGGACAGTCACACGTATAAATCGTAAACATCTTCAGCCTGTACCTGAGAGTTTGGAGTTGGATGCCTCTGTACCACCGCCGGTGGGATCCCCTGTTTTTAGAGGGGTGCCTTCCCCTCAGCAAGATCACAGCGGGGATACGTCTTTGCCTCCAGCAGACTCTCAATCACCTTCTTCTGTATCAGAGGACAGTTCATGTAGAATTACATCAAGCGGAAGAGTGGTGAAACTTCCAGCCCGATATCGGGATTAGCACTAGTTAGAACAGTGACCGGAAGTATGGGCAGAATAATCCCATGGTCACTGTGGACTAGGGTAGTCTACCCCGATGTTCAAGTCAGGATGTAATTCATGTTGTTTATACAGATATTCTCTTTAACCTGTTATTTGTAATATACTATACTAAACTGTTATTGTATGCTTCTTGTATACCTTGTTATTTGTTGTATTCAAATGAAAAAAAAAATGTATGCTTTGTCCTTTGAAAAGGGGGAAGATGTTATGAGAGTTGGAAGTGATGTCACCGGATGGGGCGGAGCTTAGGGCCGTTTGTCTATGTCGCGGTTACTAAGTGAGATCAATGCTAACAGATGTATATTTCCATGCTCTGCAATAAAACAGTGTTGTACCCTCTTTGCTGTGTTCTGCATCTCATGACAGGGGTTAATAGGTTTAGTTTGTGTCGGTGATGTGGGGGGGTACGATTTAGGGGTGAATAGGTTTAGTTAGTGTTGGCGATGTGGGGGGTTGCAGTTTAGGGGTTAATAGGTTTAGTTTGTGTCAGCGATGTAGGGGGGTGCGGTTTAGGGGTTAATAGAATTAGATTGTGTTGGCGATGTGGGGGTTAAAGTTTAGGGGTTAATAGGTTTAGTTTGTGTCGGCGATGTTTTGAAACAGCAGTTGTTAAGGGGTTAATAGAGTTAGTTAATGTTGGCAATGTGGGGGGTGCGGTTTAAGGGTTAATAGGTTTCGTTTGTGTCGGCGATGTAGGGGGTGCAGTTTAGGGGTTAATAGGTTTTGTTTGTGTCGGCGATGTGGGGGGTATGGTTTAGGGGTTAATAGGTATATTTGTGTCGGCGATGTAGGGGGGGTGCAGTTTAGGGGTTAATAGGTTTAGTTTGCGTCAGCGATGTGGAGGGGTGAGGTTTAGGTGTTAATAGGTTTAGTTTGTGTCGACGATGTCGGGGAACGGTGGTTTAGGGGTTAATACCTTTATTATAGACTTAGAGTTAGTGTCGGGGAACTGCGTTTTAGGAAGGAACAATGAAAAATTCAGAATATGAATAATGGATCCGAAAATTCAGAAACATATTTATTAATTTTCTGAATGTTTCTGAATTTTTTGAGATGTGCAGATTCGGAAATTCAGATGCATCCGAATCGCTGAATCTGCAAAAGAGTCTTTCCTGCCTTTAGATTAACGCTTTTAATTGCATGAACGAATCAATAAATGTTGTTGTCATGTATTTGTTTGTTTGTTTCTCATTAAAGGGACTTATTTATCATTTGCAGATGAATACAACTAATTACATTCATCCAAATCTGAATACAAGTTTGTTGTACAGTATTTAAATAATATAGCCATATAGTAGAGAAAAGCTGTTCATTTCATACATGTTGAAAGCAGTGTTCCCTCTAAGGCCCAGCAGTGAAACAGTTAATAAGACCACCATACCGTGCAGTTTGCATTGTGCAGTTGTTGCCAACTGCAGGGTGTGGTTTCCTAATTAACTGTTTAACTGCTGGGTCGCTCACAAAACAGGCATTAGCGGGAACACTGGTTGAAAGGTAACATTACATCACTTTGTACCAGATTTTATTTATTTTTATAAATCCAAATAGATCTTCAAAAAACTTTTTTAATTGAATTTAGAATACTACTGTGGGTTTCAAACTTTTACGTCCCTTTATGTGCAACGTTACATTATCTCTCTGTCTTCTCCCTCAGGTCTTTATTTGCTAGTTTTATTTTGTGTAGCTCATAAAATATTACATTTATAACAATGCCCAAAGACATGGCAATACTTTTCAGAGCATGGTTTGCCTTCCATACTGCATTCTAACAATCCCAATAAATGAATATATTTGTGGCCCATGTATTAAAGATTAGCCAAGAGTCACTGCCTTTAAAAAAAAAACGTACTTATCCATGATGTATAAACATGCTTTATCAATAAACTCTATTTATTTGATATGCTTTTGCTTGTAAAACATAACATTTAGGTGTTTATTCGTTGCTGCGACATAAAAAAATATAACACAGGTTTGTAAGTAGAAAAAAAAAAACATGTATTTTATCTTTAGGAATAAAATAAAAATCTTTTTTTTTATAGTGAAATGTCTCCAAAACATTTTTTTTGGTGGTGGAAAAGCACAAAGATTCAAGCAAGAGAGCGATGCAGTGAAACCGTATGTACAAACATCATACAATTTCAAACAGACTAGGTTTGTAGGAAAAAAAACTTTTTGCCTTTGATATCTGTTAGAAAGATAAAATGAAAGGGACAGTAATACATATTTTAAGTCCTATGAATTCACAATGGGACTTTAGTATAAAGGGATAAAACCTTTGAACTAAACTATAGTCCATGACTATGCACTTCTTTCTCATAAGATGCTGTAAAGAAAATTGTCGTAGACAGGGAACCAGCTGGCTTTTGGCACTATACGCCTGATGACACAACACCACAGCGTAATTTCCAGGCTGTACCAATACACACTATATAGGATGTCATTGACTCCTTTTGGTCCTGAACTCTTATACCGTAAAGTTGTTTTTTTGTCAAACGCTCTGTGAAAGCATCTACTCAAAAGCTTACATCTGAGTATGTCTTTGTACTCTCTCAAAGCGCGTAGTCAAGAAGGCTGCATTAAGTTGATTAAAGTCGTATTGCAGACTGTTACTTAGGCTATTATTTTGCCCTTAGATTAAAGAGAGAAAAAAAAAACCTTCTCTCAAGATTTTTTTTATAAAACTGTAACTTTGAAAGAGGTCAGTATAAGACAAAAGGCTGCAATAGAAGAGAAAAAAGGCTTTTATTGCAAATCATTTCTAATTACGTCTTTGTTCCCAAAAGGCAGCAATTGCATTCACTAGAACACAGGCAATTGACATTTTTTTTTTCAGTCAAAAAGCTTTTTTGCAAATCTTAGAAAAATAGGCCTTTTACCTGTACTTGTGATTTTTCAAATATACTTACATGAAAATTACTTTTTTCAATTTAAAATTAGCCGGGATTGCAAAAGTGAAGATGAATTAATATTTTTTTTATATATGTGTTCACAAGTAATGAAAGGAAATTGAGATGCATTATTACAACAATATGGAAGCTCTTTGGTATTTTTTTTTTCCTCTTCAGTTGCTTCAATGAAACATAGAAATAATTTGCTTTTAAAAAAGTTAGTAAATAGTAACGGTAGGCAGCTTGCCCCTCACCCCAGCGCTGCAACTGCAGGCCATGACTCTTCAAAAGTATTTAAAGGGATATTAAACACTAAGGGCTAGATTACAAATAAAGCTCTAATTTATCGCTTGCCCGTTTACGGTCGCACGATAAATAACCACCCATTACAAGTGGCTGGTTATTGCTAATGTGAGCTCACCGTAGCAATTAGCACTCTAAAAATTAACCAGAGATCAGATCGCTGGTCAATTTTCAAAAAGTGCACCAAGTGTATGTTTCTATAATAAAAAAAAATAGCATCTTTAAAAATATTTTTATATAAAATCAACGGAGCAGTTTTATGAGGTTAAAGTTGGTGGGAGCGGGATGTAAGAAATAAAAAAGCAGTGTAAAGTGCCTTTACATTGCGGTCTATGGGGACTGTGTGTTCCCTGTAAATATATATGTAAATGCTTATATACATATATATTTATGTGTTAATATGTGTATATACATATATATTTAACATTTGCTGCCCATCACTTACCCCATTCAGGGAGCCTATGGAATCACGCTATCGTGAGCACAATGCTTCCCTGCAATGCAAACGAGAGCTCATGTTCGCATTGCGCTTTACTTGTAATATTAGCGCACATTTGGGTGCGCTGGTATGACTAGGTGGAGCGCAAATATCGCTTTCGCAAAAGCAATATTTTGGGCTTCATTTGTAATCTAACCCTAAATAAGTGCTAGATAGAATGATGCATTTAAAGAAAAGATTAGTCTGAGAATAACTTGTAGATTATTTTTTATAAGTTTAATTAGCTGTTTAAATATTGACAAAATAAGTGTAAAGTTAGTGTCTATAAAACAATGGGAGCTACCATGTTGGAGTACACTTGGCTAAGCACCCGGAGGCTTAGGAGGCATGTGACCTCACAACATTGTTCCATTACAGTGGAACACCTCCTTGATAGGAAATTTGTCATAAACTTGCTGATCCTATTATAGGAATATACCTTGGAGACACTGTGTTACTCCATAAGAACACTGACTGACAATCTTATACAGAGGTATTTTCCAGTATTATGCTTTTTGTGTGATTGGATACTCACAACTTTATTCTTGATAGGTTTAAAGGTATGACTGATACAAACCATCAAACTCATTATGGACTCTTCAAGTAACTCAGTAAACAGAAAATCATGTAGTTGAAAAAAAATTGAGGCAGGCAGCTGGATATATATAAACCATTTCTGGGTGTGGATGCTTTTAAACAGAACATTTTTTTTTTGTTTGTCTATTACTAATTTTGTTTTTGTTAACAAAGTATTATGGCTTCCAATAGCTCCAGCACAAACTTTTAGAAAAAAACTAAATCAGGAAACATATCCAGATCTCCTATCAACAAAACATAGTACTGGTGGACATGGTCCTACAGCACTGTTAAAAGTAGACATCCCACAATTCAGGAAAAGGGAGTGGTGACCACAAAACAGCCAGTAGTTGTCTGCCAATGGGAGATTCCCTAAGAAAGGAGACAGATTAAAAACGTGGTTCCTATGACATCAAGAAGATCCTCAAAATTAAGATCTCCAAACTCCTTGTAGTACTGGACATAGTTTGAATTATCCAGCATCAGTGAAGTGTTTGGGCATGTCAGGAATGGTTTGGGTCTTTGCAATTAATGACTCAAGAGACTTGATGGTCTTGTTATACATGGTCAGTATACCTTCACTGTTAATCCAAAAAACCTCTCTACAATCTACCTGGACTTTGAGTTTTGTCTCATATTTTCTTCTATGGGTCACTGTTCCCGACATTGGACCAGATTATAAGTTAAAAACCCGACAGGTGCTAACACATAGAACGTAGAAGAAAGTGTTGACATGATATAGCACACAAACTGACTAATGGTAAATGAGAACCTACATTTAATTATTGGTCACCTAGTAAATTTATACAAATTGCTATCATGCAAACACTAGAGATATACAGCCAAGTAATTGTTTGTTTAGGATGAAATTTTAATTCCCAATATTCAGGGAAAGTCGTTTCCCGAGTATTCTGTAGCTGCCCTATTCAATATTTATTTTGTTTAAAACTAAACAAATACTGGATTTTAGTTATACATTTACATTTGTTTTCGTTAAGCCAGATGTAAATGTTTCAAAGCTACAGGTGATAATTTCACCTGTAGTTACAATACTTACCTTAATGTGCTCTGGAGAGCGCAGTAACCCGATCCTCTTCTTGCTAGGGCCCCTGCCTCGCTAACAGCAGGCTTAACGCTCTTGGTTCCCAGGACCTGCGCTAACTTTTGTGCACGTCCTGTTAGACGAGTGCGCTAAGATTCCTGTTAGTGCAGCTGTGGCTCTGGCAAGAAGAGGATTGGTTTAGCGTGCTCTCCAGAGCTTGTTAAGGTAAGTATTATCCCCTTTAAAAAAAGAATAATGTAAGTAAATGAATAGTGACAATTTTCATCATTATTTTTTCATTTTCTTTCATTTCCTTTGTGCATTCATTTGGATATTCGTTTGGTTAAAACGAAACAAAAATCAGATTTTCGTTACAAATCTCTAGTGACCACTATATATGTGCACAGACAAATTTAAAAAAAAGGGTAGTTCATGGAGTTGTCCGGTTCATTCAAATTTTTACATTTTTTTCATTCAAATTTAGTGCAGTTGATCCAAAATAAATTTTCAGTGAATGCAAAGTTGCTAACAAGTGACTACTCACAAGGGTGTGTGCACTAATAAAGTGCAATATGCGCAGGCTGTCACAAGGGTGTGTGCACTAATAAAGTGCAATATGCGCAGGCTGTCACAAGGGTGTGTGCACTAATAAAGTGCAATATGCGCAGGCTGGGCTATGCAGTCTCCAGCTGACTGATTGGGGCAAGGTCTCCCTCAAGTTTCAGTAAACTGGATACTGGAAGTTACAGCCTTTAAAAATATAAAAGACACAA
The DNA here is from genome assembly GCF_027579735.1 of Bombina bombina. Classification (NCBI taxonomy): domain Eukaryota; kingdom Metazoa; phylum Chordata; class Amphibia; order Anura; family Bombinatoridae; genus Bombina; species Bombina bombina. The sequence continues at coordinate 43,794,502 of NC_069508.1, read as the reverse complement.
AACTTCTCCTAGTGCAGGTTAAACTTTTAATGTAATGATTCCAAGAAAATATATACTGTATATATGTTTTTAAAGGTAGTAGTCACATGTAGCCACAAATAAGCAAGCCTAACCCAGGTTCTGAACCAAAAATGGTCTGTCTCTTAAGCTTTACATTTCTGCTTTTTAAATAAAGATAGCAAGAGAACAAAGAAAAATTGATAATAGGAGTACATTAGAAGAAAAAATGTGGTTTTAGCATCCCTTTAATAGCTAAGATTTACATGTGATACATGCTCTATATAAATTTATTTCTTTTAAATCTAATTCAAACACTAAAACACGTGCTATGATGAAACAAACCTTCCAGTGCAGATCTGCGCAACATCTGTTTGCATCTTATGGCAATATCATAGCTAAATACATCAATATGTCCTGGACACAAAGCATTAAATGTGCCACAGTTGTACTACAACCGTGAAAGGCAGCTCTTTAATGCTTTGCTCTGGGTACTCACAGCTTCAAGGTTTGCCTGCTAAAGATGTCAGAAGCATTTGTTTGTACTTTATGCACAGATAACTGTTGAACAGGTGTGAATGTTGTAGAAATCTGTATTTGGGTCAACAAGGTTTCTGTAATTTTAACCCTCTTCCTTACTTGCTCTTCTGTACTAAAAAAGCGTTGTGAAAAAAAACAAAACTTCTTGAACTGAACCACCTGCCAATGTTGCTCCAGATTCGCTTATAGCGTAATGTAATTTTTAAAAGTCGGCCATTTTTATATTACTTACTAGAAATGTGAACTTGGATCCTACGTTTTTAGGATCCGAATGAGGAAGAAGGCAGTTGCTTGTGGGCAGCAGTAGTAGCTAGCTTAACGTGCTTGTATTACAAGTCGACGGTAACGTTTTGTGATCCAAAATACCGCTGTTGCATTTAAAGGGATAGAAAGGTCAAAAACTAAATGTGCATGGGTATATTTCAATTTCAAATATAAGCATTTTTGCAATATACAGTACTTCCATTAGCAAAACAGTTTTTCTGAAGCATATGCACATATGCTGAGAGGGCCTGTGCAATAGTATTTAAACACCAGACCTTTTCAGAGAGTCAGCAGTGGCTTGTATGACATACATTATGGGGCCTATCTATCAAGTTTCGAAAGGAGCTTGACGGCCCGTGTTTCTGGCGAGTCTGCAGACTCGCCAGAAACAGCAGTTATGAACCAGCGGTCACAAAGACCGCTGCTCCATAACCTGTCCGCCTGCTCTGAGCAGGCGGACAGACATCGCCGGAAATCAACCCGATCGAGTACGATCGGGTTGATTGACACCTCCCTGCTGGCGGCCCATTGGCCGTTAGTCTGCAGGGGGTGGAGTTGCACAAGCAGCTCTTGTGAGCTGCTGGTGCAATGCTGAATACAGAGAGCATATTGCTCTCCGCATTCAGCGAGGTCTTGCGGACCAGATCCGCACTGTCGGGTCAGGTACGCAAGACCTTTCATAAATAGAGGCCTATGTCTTAAGAAGCAATACACACTACTCTGTGAGAAGGTGTTGTGTTTAAAAACTGGTGCACTGGCCCTCAGAGGATATGTGCATATGAAGCAGGAAACCAGTAATAACTTTTACTAGAAACATTTTTGCAAACAGAAGTATATTGCAAACGTTTATGTTTCAAATTGCAATGCGCCCATGCAGAATTCAATTTTGACCTTTCTATCCCTTTCAGGACCGTCTTTAACACAGGGCAAAAGGGGCAGCTGCCCTGGGCCCAGTTTCTGTTGAGGGGCCCAAGAGTCCTAAAAAAAAAAAAAAAAAAAATTTTTTTTTTTTTTTTTTATGGTTCATACCAGACTGCTGATTTGACATGGGGAACACACACATTCAGTCCTAATACTGTCACAGTCAAAAGTACACTGCTTATATATTTTTTGTTTTTTAAACTGTGCCAGACCGTGCCGGTGTCATGTGACATGCCAAGCTATTGCCATGTGCTGTTTTAGATGTGCACTGTGCAGCACTGAATGCAAAGCCCTAACTCAGCATCCAGCCATTCCCACTGCATCATAAAAGGTCCTACTGGGGTTACCACTGTTACTAGGTAACTGCTCTGGTGGTAGGGATTGTTTCTTGGTAGGGCTGACTGTAGGCGCATGCAGCAGAAAGCTGGAGCGGCAGGTACATGAGGATTTGAGCATCTGTGCAGCTGCATACACTGCTCTCTTCAGTCTTGAGGCTGTGTGACTCATCTCACACTGTATCCATGCAGCCTTGGACAGACAGCATCCAGTCTGCTGGTCCCCTTAGCCCTGCTCTTTCTGCTGTGGCCCTAAGATCAACTAACTGAAGTTTGTTAGGGGAACAGTGCTTTGTAGAAAGGTGTCAGTGGGAAGAATAAGTGAGTGCACACACACCCCTCCCCATGCAGCATTGTCTAGTGCAAGGTGAGAGGGAACTTGTTCCTAGCAAAGAAGTGACATGTGCTGCTGTGGCTGATGTATAGTGTCATGCTGATACTTCACACATTAATGTAAGGTTTATTTTTATAGTTTTTGTTTTCTCTGTCTCAGATTTTACAGCTTCCCACAGTAGTTCTGCTGTTCCAGTCAGTAAACTTATACTGCACCTCCATGCTTCCCCCTCAGTCTTTACCTTGCTTTGCTCCTGTTGGCTGCCCTAAATCTCTTTAACCAACTAACCTCACACCAGAATCACATTCAAAAGAATATTAAATGAATCCACAGTGGAGGAATTTATATATTTATTTACTTATTAGTACTGCTTAGGTCCAGTTTCACATATTGCAATTTATTTCATTTTTTTAAATGATTAGCTCAGCAGTGGATAATCCACTGCTGGGCTAATAATTAAAAAATAAATTGATTTAGTTGTTTTTTGGGATGTTGGGATGGAGAGCGAAATTGCATGGGGGGGGGGGCCCAAGAAAATTTTCGCCCAGGGTCCAGTCAATATTAAAGACGGCCCTGATCCCTTTAATGCTTTTGAAAATGTAGAATGAAGTATTCACGCTTGCTATTGTGCGTTCAAATACACGTTAAACTGCTACATAAATACATTATTGAATGTATTTATAAAAATAAGTTATGTGTTCTCTGTCTTTCAACTTTTTTAACCACCTTTGTTGGAACCCTGAATTTTAAGTTCTAGAACCAACACTGGTCGAGGGTTTATGTGTGTATGTTTGTGTTTTATTTGTAAATTAAAGGGATAGTAAACACCTTGTAATTAAAAGACATTTCTGTTGTGTTGCTGTAGAATAACATATAAGAAAAATCTTAACGTTTTTAAAACAAATTAACATCCTTTTTACTGCAGTTATTTTTTAATAGCCAAACTCCTCCCATCATTTGCCTTATTTGGAGGAGCCAATCAGGGCTTTAGTCTGCAGACAACAAGGCTAACCTCTGTCATAAAGTTAGTATAAAATGAATTATCTTTCACTTATTACCAGATAAAACAAATTAGGGAAAAATATGTAGTAGTTAGCCTTGAGAGGTCAGTAGAATGCTTTTCATGTTCTGTGAAGTAGAAATAGCTAAATTTTCAGAGCTAAATTACATGAAAATGGGGCAAAATAAATAATCAAAATGTATGGCAAAGTTTTCTCTTTATGTCTAACTATACATTTTATTTAAAAAAATCAAGGTATTTACAGTGCCTTTAAAGGAACATTATTTACCATTTTTCATATAACATCATTTAATAGACCATAAAGCAGAATATCCACAGATACTGATCTAAAAATCCAGTATAAAACCTTTGAAAAACTTACTTAGAAGTTCCTAGTTTAGCACTGTTGATGAGGTTAGGCTGGAACACCCACTAAAAGGGGGTGAGAAAGCAGGAATAGCAGAGCCGCATCCCCTCCCCTACATATGAAAAGACCCATTAAACAAACAGGAGGTTGCAGGAATCTGTGGACTTCAGTCTACATCTGATATTTTGGGGCTTGGTTAAGAGCGCGAAAATCAGCACAAGGTTATTACAAAATAAGCAAAACTATACATTGTTCCAAAAACACTACCAAATGGGTCATCTACAAAACATTTATGCAAGAAAAATCTAGTGTACAATGTCCCTTTAACACTGAAAGTGTATAGCAAATAACTAAATGAAAAACTGCATTACTTGAGCTGAATTTTTATCCAACATGAATAATTTTAGTGTGGGTTCACATAGAAATGTGGTATGTGAAACTCTGCCAGTACTAAAATAAAAGCTATATTTGGGCTTTTTTTGTGTGTTTTTTTTAGCATATTTACATATGCTGCTGTGTAGGATCCCCCTGCAGCCCCCAGCCTCACTGATCCCCCACCAAACAGCTCTCTAACCCTCCCCCTCTGCCTTAATGGGCGCCATCTTGGGTACTGGCAGCTGTCTGCCAGTACCCAGTTTAGTAAAAAAATGTGCCTTTTTTTTTAAAAAAAAATGCCCTTTTCTGTTGTGTAGCTTCCCCCCCCCAAGATCAACCCCCACCCCTTCCAGATCCCTTAGCTGTTTATTTACAGCTTTCAAAACTTTTTATTTTTTACTTTTGACAGCTTTATTTTTCTGTAGTGTAGCAGTTCCCTCCCGATCTCGCCCCGTGCACGCCTGCCGCCCCCAGTGCACGTGCGCGCTCCCCTGCACGCTCCCGTACATCCCGCCCCCCTCCAATCCACTCGGCACATCGATGGCCGCCCACCCGCCTCCCAGACTTGCTCCCACCCACCAACGATACCAGCCACAGATGTCCAGTGCAGAGAGGACCACAGAGTGGCTCTCTCTGCATTGGATGGCCAAGGGGGGTTATTGCAGGATGCCTCGATATCGAGGCATCACTGCAATAACCGGAAAGCAGCTGGAAGCGAGCAGGATCGCTTCCAGCTGCTTTCCAGACCAAGGACGTACGCCACACATCCTCGGTCATTAACTGTATTTTTTTTTTAGGACGTGTGGCGTACGTCCTTGGTCATTAAGGGGTTAATGGGATTTGCCCAATGCCGGTATTATGAGTCTTGGAAGAAGAGAGCGGTAGACCCTCTCCTGTCAAGACTCCTACCGCATTTAAAAGTCAGTAGTTAAGAGTTTTGTGGGCTAATGCCGTAACATAAAACTCTTAACTAAAGTGCTACAACGTACACTAACACCCATCAACTACCTATTAACCCCTAAACCGAGCCCCCCCCCCCCCACATCGGAAACACTTTAATAAAGTTTTAAACCCCTAATCTGCCAACCGGACATCGCCGCCACTGTAATAAATATATTAACCCCTAAACCGACGCTCGCAAACACTAGTTACATTTTATTAACCCCTAATCTGCCGTCCCTAACATCGCCGAATCCTATCAGCCACTCGGAATTCAAGGGACGCCATCTTGGATGACGTCATTTAAAGGAACCTTCATTCGTCGGGAGTCATCAGAAGAAGAGGATGCTCCACATCGGCTGGCTTCAAGATGGACCTGCTCCGCTCCGGATGGATGAAGATAGAAGATACCGCCTGGATGAAGTCTTCTGCCCGGATCGGATGAAGACTTCTGCCCCTCTGGAGGACCACTTGTGCCCGGCTGGATGAAGACGGCTCAAGGTAGGGTGATTTTCAAGGGGGTAGTGTTAGGTTTTATTAAGAGGGGATTGGGTGTGTTTTAGAGTAGGGTTGGGTGTGTGGGTGGTGGGTTTTAATATGGGGGGTATTGTATTTTTTTTAGAGGTAAAAGAGCTGATTACTTTGGGGCAATGCCCCGCAAAAAGCCCTTTTAAGGGCTATTTGTAATTTAGTATCGGGTAAGGATTTTTATTATTTTGGGGGATTAGAATAGGTGAAATTAGTTTAAATAAATTGTAATTATTTTTTTATTTTCTGTAATTTTAGTGTTTGTTTGTTTTTGTACTTTAGTTTATTTAATTTAATTGTATTTAAAGGGCCATGAAACCCACATTTTTTCTTTCATGATTTAGAAAGAGAATGTAATTTTAAACATCTTTCTAATTTACTTATATTATCTAATTTGTTTTATTCTGTTGATATTCTTTGCTGAAAAGCATATCTAGATATGCTCAGTAGCTGCTGATTGGTTGCTGCACATAGAAGCCTCGTGTGATTGGCTCACCATGTGTATTGCTTTTTCTTCAACTAAGGATATCTAAAAAATGAAGCAAAATAAATAATAGAAGTAAATTGTAATGTTGTTAAAATTTCTAGTCTCTATCTGAATCATGAAAGAAAGATTTTGGGTTTAGTGTCCCTTTAATTGTAGTTAGTTTAGGTAATTAATTTAATGATAGTGTTGTGTTAGGTGTAATTGTAACTTAGGTTAGGATTTATTTTACAGGTAAATTTGTACTTATTTTAACTAGGTAGCTATTAAATAGTTAAAATAAATACAAAGTTGCCTGTAAAATAAATATAAACCCTAAGCTAGATACAATGTAACTATTAGTTATATTGTAGCTATCTTATGGTTTATTTTATAGGTAAGTATTTAGTTTTAAATAGGATTAATTTATTTAATTGTAGTAATTTTATTTTGTTTTATTTAAATTATATTTAAGTTAGGGGGGTGTTAGGGCTAGGTTTAGACTTAGGTTTAGGGGTTAATAAATTTAATATAGTAGCGGCGACGATGGGGGCGGCAGATTAGGGGTTCATAGGGATAATGAAGGTGGCGGCGTTGTCCGGAGCGGCAGATTAGGGGTTAAAAATATATTGCCAGTGTTGGCAATGTCGGGGACGGCAGATTAGGGGTTAATAAGTGTAAGATTAGGGGTATTTAGACTCGGGTTCATTTTAGGGTGTTAGGTATAGACGTTAATTTTATTTCCCCATAGGAATCAATGGGGCTGCGTTTAGAAGCTTTACGCTGCTTTTTTGCAGGTGTTAGGTTTTTTTCAGCTGAATCTGCCCCCTAGATTCCTATGGGGAAATCGTGCACAAGCACGTTTTGCCAGCTCACCGCTACCGTAAGCAACGCTGGTATTGAGGTGAGATGTGGAGCTAAATTTTGCTCTATGCTCACTTTTTTGAGGCTAACGCCGGGCTTAAAAAAAAACCCGTAATACCAGCGTTGTCTTAAGGGAGCGGTGAAAAAAAAAGAGCTAGTTAGCAACGCACCCCTGTTACCGCAAAACGAGTAATCTCAGTGTTTATTTGTTTATAAAATACACTGCACAGTATTTTGGGGCATTTGGGGCATATTTATAAAATTAACCAGAGATCTGATCTCTGGTTAATTCTATAAGAGCTAATTGCTACTGCGATCTTGCGGTAGCAATAACTAGCCACTTGTATTGGCTGGTTGATTATCGTGCGGCCAAAAATGTGCCCGTTTGCGGGCATGCGATAATTTAGCGCTTCACTTGTAATCTAGCACTAATTGTTCTAAGGTTTAGACTTCCTAATCCTCACCTTCAGTCGAGAATTGGCAGAATTTCATAAAATGTATAACAGATTTTGAGACTGGTTCTTATTTTCCAGAAGATTTGAACGAGCGAACATTATAAACAATACCTTCACCATTAGAAATGTGATACCAGATTTTAATGATGCATATTCTTAGCATGTGTGTTTTCTGATGACACACAAATTTGCTGTGGTTTTTTTTTTTTTTTATTACATTTTTTTTTCTAATAGCAGACACCTTGTATTAACAATCATTAATTAGATGGTTCACATTGAAATGGTAGTAATAATCTATGTGCGTTTTTGTGTTCACAAGACGATAGCTAAAACTGAGTGGTTTTAACTTTTGATACATGATTAGGTGCCTGCAAAACCAGGTGGTGTTTATTCAGATGAACGAGCATGTTACAATGTGTTCTTCCGTTTGGATAAAACATTAGTGTATCAGATGTGACAAATCAGATGTTCATCTTCCGCACTCCTGAATTATTTTACATTGAGAATTAGATAATTTGCTGTCTTAGATTTTAATTTGTTTTTATACTCCTTGAAAATGTATCTAAACTAAATAACTTAATCATAATAATAGTAGGATCAAAAACTGCTGTCTGCAGTTAAAGGCTGTCATTTAAAAAATGTTTATATTAATAGAATAATGTACGTTTTGATTCATTACTAGTTTAAGGGTTAATATAATATAAAATTATATAATATTGCAATGATAATATATTTTTCCATAACTAAATTGTGTGTGTGTGTGTGTGGGGGGGGGGGGGGGGGGGGAATAAATGAATAAAAGACAACTTTTTATATTCCTTAAACTGTATAGATAGATAGATAGATAGATAGATAGATGGATGGATGGATGGATGGATGGATAGATAGATAGATAGATAGATAGATAGATAGATAGATAGATAGATAGATAGATAGATAGATAGATGGATGGATGGATAGATGGGTGGGTGGATGGATAGATGGGTGGGGATGGATGGATAGATAGATAGATGATAGATAGATAGATAGATAGATAGATAGAAAGATATAGATATAGATAGATAGAAAGATATAGATATAGATAGATAGAAAGATATCGATGATAGATAGATAGATAGAAAGATAGATGATAGATAGATAAAAAATACCCAGTATATTGGTTAACATTCCCTATCATAAAAAGTAGAGTGGTGCTAATGAGATCAAATATCCATGCAAAACAGGATATATTGGCGTACACACAAATATATATGATTTCAAAGGGCTGTACAAATTGCTACCAGCAATAGAAAACAAATATTTCTTGTAGGCTGAGTAATTCCTGCTTCTTGCAGATTTGCTGTAATGTTAGGACCATTCTATACTGAGACACCTTGTGAGCTGGTTACTGGCTATAAAAAGTATGGCTATACTTTGTGACAATGATCTCAATTTTATTATTAAAGCACAGATGAGTGTGTGCATGTGCAAAGGTGCCCATGTGCATGTGTGTGTGTGTGCATGTGTGTGTGAGAATTTGTATCTGGCACTCACCTGAAGCAGTGTGTGTGTGAATGTGTTTGTGTCTCTACATATACTATAATGTAGAGCACTGAGGGGGGGTTGGCTGCTACTTAAAGGAATACTAAACCCAAATGCAGGAATGTAAAGCTTAGGAGCCAGCCCATTTTTGGTTCAGAACATGGGTAGCATGCTGATTGGTGGATAAATGTAGCCACCAATAAGCAAGCACTATTGAGGGTTCTGAACCAAAAATGGTCTGGCTCCTAAGCTTTACATTCCTGCTTTTCAAATAAAGATAGCAAAAGAACGAAGAAAATGTGATAATAGGAGTAAATTAGAAAGTTGATTTATATTGCATCCTCTATCTGAATCATGAAAGAAAAAATGTGGGTTTAGTGTCCCTTTAAAAAGCAGGAATGTAAAACTTAGAAGCCAGCCCATTTTTGGTAAAGAACCTTGGTTAAGCTTGCAGATAAATGTAGTCACCAATAAACAAGCACTATCCAGGGTGCTGAACCTAAAGTGGGCTGGCTCCTAAGCTTTACATTCCTGCTTTTTAAATAAAGATATCAAGAGAACGAAGAAAAATTGATAATCGGAGTAAATTAGAAAGTTGATTAAAATGGCTGCTTTATCTGAATCATGAAAGAAGAAATTTAGGTTTAGTGTCCCTTTAATACAGAATTATTTATTAAAGCTATCCAAGTAACCTAAAGAAACAAAAGCTATTGTTATTGGGAACATGTAACGACATAGCGTCTGCTGCATTCTTCCTGTGGGTTATCTAAATTGAACAGGACAAAGTTATCTATTTCTCAGTTAGACCTCATCAGATTTGGCACGACACTGCAGGTTGAAGCCCGTGGAACTATGAATTCTGCTAACTGGTTGCAGTACTGTATTATTTTCACACTTTTTTTGTACTAAATGGTTAAAACTGATCTCTCAGGTGTTGCCCATCACAAGAAACACTTCTTTGAAACCATAATAATGTCTCCCTAGATTGCAACGAGCCGAAAGACAGATGGGAAGGGAAAAATATTCCTTTTATTATAGTTTTAACTTATTGTGCTTTAGGAAAACCTCTCAAATTTGAAAGCAAGAAACTTTTTCAAAATGTGATACTATCTTATCTTATTATACAGAACAATCACATGGTTCACTTTGTGTTTAAAGGGACAGTAAAGTCAAAATTAAACTTTAGTGATTCAGATAGAGCAAGCCATTTTAAACAACTTTCCAATGAATTCATTATCAAATTTGCTTCTTTCTCTTGGTGTCTTTTACTGAAGAGCAAAACTAGGTTGTCTCATAAGAGCACGTGTCTACAGTACTATATGGTATCTATGTTTTGCAACATTGCATAACAAAGCTACAAATAATGTTGCAAAACACTGCTGCCATAGAGTACTAAAGACACGTGCACACTCCTGAGCTCTTATGAGCCTACCTATTTGTACTATTCAATAAAAGATATTAAGAGAAAGAAGCAAATTCGATAGAAGTAAATTGGAAAGTTGTTTAAAATTGTATGTTCTATCCAAATCATAGAAATCAAAGAAAACCAAAATGTTACACCAAATATGTTGGGGTTTTTTTCAATATAAGTCAATGCCAGAGATAAAAAGCATTGCTTATTTTATTCCACTTCAAAACTAGACTCATTTTGTTATTAATGAAAACATGTGAAAGTTACATTATCACACATAAGCTGAATTGTTTTAATATAATGTTATGCAATTACTTTAAATCATAATATAGAGCACTAGATTGCTTATCCAGACTGATAAAAAAAAAGCTGTTTGCAGAGAATAACTATTGTGAAGGGCTCAGTAGCGGGGGGCATTGCATCAAGCTTTCCTAATACACAGTTGTCAAAAATATCAGCTCCCAATTTACTACTCATACACAATGGGCCAGTTGAAACTTGTACAGTGATCCAATTTGTCACAGCTCTTGTTTTTAGTCTTTGTGAAACTGCCTTATGAACACAGTGGAAACAGCACTCATATATCCCATGAGTCAATCAACTGTTTTTACCTCACACTCTACCAAAATATCAGGTGGCTTCAAGTGTCTAATTATCAATAAAAAAAATATATATATTTGGTATTAAATGTAGTGAAGATTAACAAATCCAAACTAGCAGTTATAACCCTTTATTTATTTTTTAATGGAATATTTTTTTTTATTATTATTTTGGGAGACAGACAAACACCATCTTCAATTTTTTAAATCACTAATGAATGGTGTAGATAAGTTGTCTTACTGGTTTTAATTCACAGAGGTGTACAATTCTAATTATCTAACTAAATTTTTAAAAATAGCAAGTGGTAAGGGACATTCTCATTAAGAAATGTTAAGCCATGCAATTATCTCATCACTGTTCTATAATATGTCCCCTTTAGGGACACTTATTTTCCAACATGAGCTGAATAAACAATCAAACCAGGTCTCTAGTGTACTTTATTATTGAATAAGAAATATATATATATTCTATGTTATCCTTTCTAGATAGACAGACAGATTTCCTATGTAAATATCTTGTTTATACTATTTAACAAGATCAGAAAAAGGTCTCTTCTTTTGCTTGAAAATACTGGATATTACAGTTTAGGTTTCATGTACAATATTAGCAAGACGAGCACAGTTTTGTTTTTGTTTCATTCATTTTATAAATAGTGTTTTGTTTTGTTTTTATATCTGATTTGAAAGGACATTCCAGCCAAAATTGCAAACTACATGGATGCATTTCAGTTTTGAATAGAAGCATTTGTGTAATAAACATGTAATAGCAAAGAAAGCTATAGCTGACTCAAAAGTGTATTTAAGTATGACCCCGTGCACCAGCATTTTAAACACAGCACTTGCCCAGCGAGCCAAAGGTGCTTGCACCATCTGGTAAATGACTCAGTTTTTTAATTGCTGAGATCATAAAAGACCCCCTGGTGATCTGAGCAGCTGCAGTATTTAGAATGCTGGTTCACTGAGAATATCTAGCTATGCTTCACATGCACATGCAGAGAGAAATGCTAACACTAAATCAGTGACAGTGATAGTCAAGTCAAAATTAAACTTTCATGATTCAGATAGAGCATGCAAATTTAAGCAACTTTCTAATTTACTCCTATTATCAATTTTTCTATGTTCTCTTGGTATCTTTATTTGAAAAAAAAAACTGGAATGTAAGCTTAGGAGCCGGCCCATTTTTGGTCCCGCACCCTGGGTAGGGCTTGGTGATTGGTGACTACATTTTGACACCAATCAGCAAGCGTTACCCAGGTGCTGAACCAATAATGGCTCCTAAGCTGCTTTTTCAAATAAAGATACCAAAAGAACAAAAAAATATAATAGGAGTAAATTAGAAAGTTGCCTAAAATTGCATGCTCTATCTGAATCATGAAAGTTTAATTTTGACTAGACTACCCCTTTAAGGAAGTATTGTAGCTGCAGGTGAACTTTTCCCCTGTAGCTTTGAAACATTTACCTTCATTTAACAAAAACTAATATAAATGTTTAACTAAAACTCCGTATTTGTTTCATTATAAAGAAAATGAATAACGAACTTCCTTGAATATTCGGAATGAAAATTTTGTCTGAAACGAAAATTTCTTGGCTGCACATCTCTAGTGCTTACGATCCCTATATTCCCAGATTATAAGGAACCAACAGCTTTCATCTTTACACATTCACAGCAACTACATAGCAGTGACATTGAATTGCTCATATTTCAATAAACATAGTTATGGTGCATTATAGAGTAATCATAGGGAAAGTCCCTGAAGAAAATGTTGGGATTTCTTTGTTTCTTAATATATGCATGTTTTAAACGTTTGCTTAAAGGGACACTTAAAGGGACAGTATACACTCATTTTCATATAACTGCATGTAATAGACACCACTATAAAGAATAAGATGCACAGATACTGATCTAAAAATCCAGTATAAAACTGTTTAAAAACTTACTTAGAAGCTGTCAGTTTAGCTCTGTTGAAAAGGTAGCTGGAAAGCCCCCTGCACGTGGTAAATAAGACACTCCCCCCTCCCCTTTCTTTTGCATATGAAAAGACCCTTTACACAAACAGCAGCAAGCTGGAGAAGGTAGCTGACGGTATTCACATAAAACTTTGGGGCTTGGTTAGGAGTCTGAAAATCAGAGCAATGTTATTTAAAAGTAAGCAAAACTATACATTTATTTAAAAATAAAACTTTATGGGCTATATAAATAGATAATCTACAAAACATTTATGCAAAGAAAAAAATAGTGTATAATGTCCCTTTAAGTCAAAATGAACTTTTATGATTCAGAAAGAGCAGCAGTTTTAAAACACTTTCCAATTTACTTCCATTTATCAAATTTTGCACAGTCTTTTTATGTTCACACTTTCTGGGGAGCCATATCCTACTGAGCATATGCACAAGCTCACAGGGTATACGTATACTAGTCTGTGATTGGCTGATGTCTGTCACATGATACAGGGGGCCGGAAAATAGGAGAAAAAATAAATTTGTCAGAAAAAATCTACTGCTTATTTTAAATTCAGAGTAAGTGCCTTTTCTTTTTATAGTGTACTTGTTAATTATGTAATTCTACAGCATTGAGTGTTCCTTTAACCTATTCAGGAGAGATAAAGGTAAAGTTATTTTAAAAATTCACTAAAGTTGTGGGTTATTAGTGGATCCCACTGAGAAAATCCAAGCTACATTATCTTAGTCCAATATCCCATCTATACTAATAGATCTCCATATATAGAGCTTCAAGAATGTCCCCAATCTCCCATTTTAATGATAGGCGAGTGGCGACATATTGATGGTTAAAAATGGGGCTAGATTATGGGCTTCGTTTGGGGCTAGAGCTCGGCATAAGGAATTCATTATTTTTGGACACTACTGAGAATATCTAAGAGGTTAATGGAAGTTCTCTTTGGAGATAATATTATCTGCAATGTTCATGTGCTGCCGACAATTTTTTTGCCACGTTTAAACTGAGGTCACAGTGATATTCCGGCTATGAAATAATGGCAGTCATCATATTGCTGTCTTAACATAAATATGGATCCATATATCAACAGCCAATAACTGTACTTATGCACAATAACAAAATAGAGTGCACAGACCTTACTCCTGCATTGAATTCATACCTGGTATATGCTTCTTTTACAGTAGTCCCTATAAAGGGCGCCATGTACTAAGGCGTCAATTTTTTCGCACAGACCGTATCGAATTAACCCGCCGGCATTCGCACCATGCGGATAGAACTTCGTTACATGAATGTACTAAAAACCAAGCCATAAAATTTCGCGTCTATTGTGTCTCGAAGACAATCGGATTATTGATAACTTTGAAGCTTAGTTCGGCGCGAAAGAGCAAAGTTACGAAGCAGTCTGTGACCTGATTGGTTTAGTTCTTTACCCACGTGACAAAAACGACCATCAATGCATCAATAACTTTGGTTAAGTGCCTAGAAAAAGCAGACTGGCTGATGCCAATTATAACGCTAGACACAGCTTGGAATGAACCGGTGGAAAAAAAATGTAAGGCTGCCAACAGTTTTAATAGTCCGGGTATGGCTTGTGAACGTGCTGTCATAGGCTCCAGGTATTCTGCTATTTCATTGTAAAGTTCCATAATAGCTTCTCTGTCCAAACGGAATCTCTGGATAATCTCCCGATCAGAAATGACTTCCAAACCCATACGTGGAAGGAAAACTCTAGGGACTCGGATTTTTCTACCTCTCCTTCTTTGCAATCCATTGTTGTGAACCTGTGCCTGTATAGCCCTTCTTCCTCATAATTGAATCAATCGGAAAAGAAACATATGTAAAAGTGTCTCCATCTTCATTCAGTGATCCAAAAACCAATAATGAAACTATTGTAGTCTAGTCCTTTCACTTAAGTACTTCTACCTGGTGTCAGGTTAATACCCCCTATAGTTTTCTATTGTATTCGCTACCGAAATGGTCGCGAAGCAAATCACGCAAAGTTACAGTGAAAGTTGGAGCGGACGGATTAGTTGTAACATTCATAATTTCCGATTACAGCGAATTTACGTGAGATCGAACATGTAGTAAGTGGAAAAAGGCTTCGGAACGATCAGTTGCGTAAAATTACGATAGCTGATGAAAAATAGTGGTTTTTCGATTCAATCGCAGATTGTTAAATACGAGAAGCAGATCGTGAGCGAATTTTGATGCGGAAATACAGTCGGACGGTCACTTCGAAGCTTAGTACATGGCGCCCAAAGACCTTACCTTGTGTTCTGGCAATTTCTACTAAGCCTATTCTCAGGTGTTTTGCTAAAGGCAGCAATAGATATCTAACCCAATTTTTTTTTTTTTTGTGATTCAGACAGAACATACAATTTTAAACAACTTTCTACTTTATTTCTATTATCTATTTTTCTTTGTTCTCTTGGTATCTTTGGTTGAAAAGCGTATTTTGACACAATCTCGGAAAACAGTGAGACCTACAGGGGGAAAATGTTTACAGAATATGCCAGACCTGTAGGAGAAATTTCAGCTACACCCATGGAATTTTCCTGTCCAGCCCACAAGCAGGGAAACTCATTTTACAATAAGGAAAATTATATGCTTTAAATTTTGTAGCATTTTATATCATTTTCCAAATTAAAATTTTTCCTAAAATACAATTTTTCCTAACAATTTCGTTATTTTTTTTAATATATTAAACAATACAATTTTTAAAACATATTTTTATTTTATTATTTATTTGTTTAATTTACAATTTTTTGTAAGCTCTATTATGATGAAAGCATCGCCTTCACATACTTAAAGGGACAGTCTAGTCAAAATTAAAAAAAAAAAAATGGTATAGTAGACTGCCCCTTTAAAAGCAGGGCACATCCCTTTGCGAGACACACTGTTCTCAAGGTAATAACTAGACATGTGCAGCATTAAAAAATTCACCTGTAGCATTATACTTACCTCTAGTGCACTGGAGAATTGCGCTAATTCCCTTCTTCTTAGAGCGCCGGGTAGCTGTAACAGGAGGCCTAGCACTGTGGATCCCAGGGCTTGCACTTAAAGACCTTCTCCTTTAAAGCGGTCTCTGGCATTCATGCACACTAAACCTCCTCTTTTAACAAAAGATGTAGCGTTTAATGAAACAAGAATAGAAGCGCAAGTGAAAATACACTTACAAGACACACATAAAAACAAAGCCTTTCAATCAGTTAAAATGTAGCGAGTAGCGACTTATCACACGGTACCTCACTCTGCCATACAAGAACGTCACTAATCCAAAATGCCCAGCGGAGTTCAGCGAGACCCTGGAAGTGAGCTGAGAGTCAATTCTGTATTGTAGGTCGGTGAATCCTATTTGTGATTGACACAATGATTTACTCTCCTCCCAGACTCAATGCGTTTCCTCCAGACATGGCCGGACTTTTTCAAGAGGTAAAGTATTTTAACCCTTAAAGGTAATTTTCAGAAAACAAATGGACACTTATAAATTTAAATTTAGTTGATGCATTTGTTCAGATTTCATGAAACGACACTTCATTTTTAGTTACGAATTTGCGTTGGTAACTAAATGAATGCACATGCCTAGTAAAAGCAGCCTTTATAGAAATAGGACAGGAGCTTTATAGTAATGGTAATATTTCTTATAGAATCTAACTATCCCAGAGAGCTTTATCAAATTGGACCCATGAGATAGGGTAAGAATTCAAAGATAAAGTATTTCTTACATGTGGAAATGAATACATTGCAGTAGATATGTATACAAAATAATGGGTTTTAAAGAATTAAAATAAAATTGTCAGTTAGTAAGCAAAATATGCATTTTTTTTTAGTCCAGGGACATACCCCTTGAAAAAGATGTTTCCTCTACATTAGGCAGATCATTTAGAGATCTAAAAGTGCTTATGCACTAACCATACAATCACTGCGTAGAATGTTTCAGGTTTAGGGGCAGATTCTAGTGTTTCTGGGGGGGGGAAAAAAAACAAGATTTTCAAACTTGAAGGAACAAGGAACTCAAAATTAAACTTTCATGTTTTAAAAATAGTGGATATAAAAATAAAATAAACCTTCCCCTTAGCATCTAATTTAAAAATTAACTTATTTCTCTTGACATTCATATACAGTGCACATATAGGTACATATATATATATATTACAAAAAATACATCATATATATATATATATATATATATATATATATATATATATATATATATATATATATATATAAAAATATCTATTTTAAAATAAATAGAACATTGTCTTCTATGTGAAGAACATTAGAATGTAAAATATTCATAACTACCTTCAAGTTAGTGCTGTTGGTCTGACGCAGTGTCGGGTTAGTGCGCTTGCGACAAGTGTTCATTTTTTCACTTTGTCTATTAGGAAAAGAAATTAACACAGTTGCAATATCCTAAGTCTGGAAGTTAGGGTGTGTCAGCTTTCGCATGCACGCAAACAATTCCAACTTGTAATACGCACGCTAACCCACAAGTGGTAAAAGTTTACTTCTAGCGATATTTGCACGCAAGTGAAAGCTGTAAATAGAGCGCCACTTGTAATCTGGTGCATTATGCTAAAATAATCTTTTTATTTTAGAAATATATTATTGATTATAAAGAAAGCAGGTATTCCGCTATCACAACCAGCCGTTATTATCAGTTTGCTTTGCACTCAGTGCTAATAAATAGCTTGAATTGAAGGCTGCTTTACACTGTAAGATATGTTACCTCCCATGGAGATCTTTTTGGATAGATAGATTCTTCCATGTTTGAATGAAAATGCATTAACATATCAGCAGGAAAAAAATAACCATAAAACAGTGACAGTCTATCACTATTATGTGAGAAGGAATATGAGTGATTGTCAATTGCATTTTTCAAACTTGATTATTAAAGACAATTTGCAAACAGAATATTTTAGTAACTCTTAGAAACCCGTAAAAAAGGTGTTCTATTATGGTAATATTCATATAGTGTACAATAATGTGGTGTACCACAACTGTAATTACTACTTATTAAGCACACACACAAAGATATATATATATATATATATATATATATATATATATATATATATATATATATATATATATATTAGACGTGCACATGTCTAATAATGGAGATAAATGTCATAATGGAGATAAAACCGTGAGATTAAAATCTATTGAATAGAAAATTAGTTGATCTAGGCAAGTATCCCCACTTGCTTACCCCCAGAAGTACTCTGTATATATTGTTACTAATTCACCAGGAATCTCTGGGTACAATAGGCAAATTATACTCAATATCTCCCTCCCCAGAAGTACTCTGTAAACATTGTTACCTATGCACCAGGGAACTATGGGTAAGATATGCAAATGAGATATTCAATATCTCCCTGGTGCATTGGTAACAATTTATGTAGAGTACTTGTGGGGGTAAGATAAATGTCATAATGGAGATAAAACCGTGAGATTAAAATCTATTGAATAGAAAATTAGTTGATCTAGGCAAGTATCCCCACTTGCTTACCCCCAGAAGTACTCTGTATATAGCTGGCACTTTCCCTTGTCTGGGATGTGCCAGCTGCAATGCGTTTATTAAAGGTAAAGATTTTTTACATCCCTTAACAGGAAGAAAATTCAGAATTAGGGAACATTTCACGTGTGACTCATCCTATGTCATTTACCTAATAAAGTGTCCCTGTTCGAGAAATTACTTAGGTGAGACGACCAGAAAGGTGAGAGATAGGATGAGTCAACACAGGTCAAATATTCGCTTTGGAGATTTAAATGCCCCTGTTTCTAGTCATTTTTTGGAGGCTGGGCACAGTATAAGTCAGCTTAGGTGGCAAATAATTGATGGCATAGGTAGGCTACGGAGAGGGGATATTAGGGAACAACTATTAAAACAAAAGGAATCTTTCTGGATCCATAAGCTTAACACCATGATCCCTGTGGGCCTAAATAGGGAGTTAGATTTTGCTGTGTTTCTCTAAGGTCAAATATTTAGAGGTATCTGTCTGATATAGGTAATCTTTAATAGGTTTGCATTATAGTATAGTTTATTGATAAGGATTTAGTATAAAAGTAAGGTAATTTGTTGTGGTTGAATGCATTATTGTAGGACACCAGCTAGGTGACGCTATATTATTGCAATCTTGATGAGTGTGGGAAGGGTTAAAGTTTCCCTTTATAAAGGCTCAATGCACACCTGTTGATTTTATGCATGATTAAGGGGACTGTTCCCGAAACATTGCATTTGTTTGTACCTACCAGAATAAATTTCTAAGACTTGTTTATAATATTTGGTGCTGTGGATTATTACAACATTTGAATAGTAATTTAAACACACACACACACACACACACACACACACACATATATATATATATATATATATATATATATATATATATATATATATATATATATATTTAAAAAACAAGGTGAATGAATCACTTGCTAGTAAAACTCAGACAACATAAAAGTCAAATATAACCTGTAACGGTCCTCAACACCTCTGACGTCAGACGACAGGATTCTCCAATCCGCCAGATTTGGAGCCATCTGGGCGAGACGCTTACATACACAGAGTACTACACCGGATAACGATACAGTCGGCGATATCGCATTGTGAATCGATCTGAGTTCGGTTCATTTAGACATCTTTTCACAAATAACTTGTTTTGGAACTAATCATCTTCATCTTCTTTAAAATATTGACTTATTTGCACAAAGGTGTTAACTGTTTAACCTGTCTTACAAACATAGTGAGAATAAATTGAACATGTGTTTTTAGAATATTGTCTATTCTTGTTTTATTATATATTTTATTATATTTTAATGAGCTAAACCCACTCCAGCTTTTTTAGTGTGAGTCCATTTTTGTATATCAAATATAGTCACCCAGAAATAGGAAGTAACAAAGCTGTCTTCAATCTTCACTTGTATTGCCGGCTGCTTCCATACCTGATAGCCACCTCAGGTGTTTAAATATAATCTAACAGAAACAAAAGGAAAAAGGAAGCACACAGGGATCTCTCTAAGGCCCTGATATTTAAAGGAGTGACACACGGTCTGCTGAGATATTTTCAGAATAGGGTGTGTCCGAGCAATGCCAGCGAGTGGCAATGTCTCTCTCATAGAAGTCAATGGGAATGTGACATCACCCTCCACATTGATGACATCACAGGGGGGGGGCATATTTGAAATGGGCCTACACAGCACAGACAGTGCATTCACTGAAACCAAAAATAGTTTCCATGTAGGCACCCTTCAAATATAGCCGTGAGGACTTAAGTTTAATTACACCTACAGTACAAGTACAGTAGCTCAGGTGATGTAGTCCCGACAGCTGATAGCTGGCGAGATAAACATGGCTGATACCCTCCTTGAAACCTGCACTTCGCTGCTTTGAACATTTCGATCTTGTGTCAATGTATCCAAATTAAAGTACAGGCTACTCCCACTAGTACGCCCTGCTAACTTACCCAATAATTCCTATATCTACATCAGTGAGTTAAGATCATGTGTTTTATTAGTAAACACAATCATACAGCGACACGTTTCTCAGTTAAGAACTGTTTCCTCAGGCTGATGGGTTACTCTTTGGGCCTGCTTTTTGAGAACCCTTTGGTGCTTCACCAAATGTAAGTGTATTTTGTTTCTGAATTTCACCTATGATGAACACAAACTGTATTACGCTAAGAGGCACCTTCTTTTTTTTTTTTTTTTTTAAATATTTATTTATATCCAACAAAGTGTACAATCAAATGGATTCAAACTCCTAGTGCCACGCAGGACTAGATAAGACACATTTTGAAACAAGACAAAAACAATCTAAGACAACAGAATCACTTCGTCTTAACAAAATAATAATCCCCTTATATGAAATATTTGTACACTTAGCTGGGATTTTTCTATTCTTTTCCTTTCTCATTTTTAAATAAGATTTATATTATGCAACAACATGGATATATATACAATTGACATTAGCCACAATATCGAGAAGAAACAAAATAACAGACAATAATTTTTGTTAATGAGTTTCTATGTCATTTTCCTTGACACCTTCTAGTCAAGCTATGCCCATTTTATTACATAAAGACATCGCTTCCTCACTATTATTTACCACATATGAGACCCCTGTCTTGTTAATTAGAAGCTTAGCTGGATAAACCAGTCTAACACTACATTCCGCTTTCACAAATTTATCAAAAAAAGGGGACATTTCTCTTCTTTTGGCCCTAGTTTCCGCGGAAAAGTCTTGGAAGATTGAAATTCTATGGGAGTTAATACTCAAGGCGTTGAGTTTTCTGTAATGGTTCAAAAATAAAACTTTATCTTGATAATTGACAAACTTAAAAATAATCGGTCTTGTTTTAGGCATAGTGTTATTTTCTCTGAGCACCCCTATTCTGTGGGCTCTTTCTATCAAAAATGGTGTAGGAGGAGGAGGGATCATGAGTGCCTGAGGAAGCGTGATGGAAACAAAGCGTAATACATCTTGGAATTCAGCTGTCTCAGGGAGGCCAATCACTCTCAGGTTGTTACGCCTTGACCTATCTTCAAGGTCCTCTACTCGAGCTTGTAACTGAGCGATGGCCTTATCCTGGACAGCTGATGCCGTACTCACAATGTTCAACCTATCCTCAACGTCGGACACTCTTGTCTCGACCTCCTCCATTCGGGCAGTAAATTGCCTAATCTCATTAGAAAGATTGGAGATCTCTGACTTTATTTCCTGTTTAACTAAATCCAGGTGTGGGGCCATCATTTTCGCCACTTCTGCGGCAAATTCAGACATATCATTAAAAGGATTCATTGCATTTCTATCTTGGGAAGTGTCGTGGGGCCCCTCTATACTTTTGGAGTTGCCTCTCTTGTCTCTCTGTTTAGGTGGCATATTAGGAGAGGAATTTTTTTGCTGCGAGATAAACCTCTCCATTCACCTCTGTATACGTATATTTCGTGTTAGATATAAATACCAATGTATCAGTAAATGTGTCTATGTGTGTTATTCACAGTCGCTCCCGTAAGGGGGGCTGACCGAATGTACGTGCAAAAAAAAATAATAAAAAAAAAAAAATGTGAGCAAAAATGAGCAAAATCAAACACGCTCACTTATGGTGCCAAAAAAAGTGCAGGAATCAGTGATTCTCAGTGAGCCAATTTGTGCACAGGGGCTAAAAAAAGCCGATAGTGGGAAGAAAAAAAAAAAAAGCAATTTCGGTGCTTCTCAGTGTAGCTTAAAAAAAAAAAAAAAAAAAAATTACAGCGAAAAAAATTATCAAAAATAGAGAGAAAATTTAACTCAAATCTTAGAATTCCCTAAAGATGTATACGTGTATTTCGTGTTAGATATAAATACCAATGTATCAGTAAATGTGTCTATGTGTGTTATTCACAGTCGCTCCCGTAAGGGGGGCTGACCGAATGTACGTGCAAAAAAAAAAAAAAAAAAAATGTGAGCAAAAATGCGCAAAATCAAACACGTTCACTTATAGTGTCAGAAAAGTGCAGGAATCAGTGATTCTCAGTGCGCCAATTTGTGCACAGGGGCTGAAAAAAGCCGATAGTGGGAAAAAAAAAAGTGTGAGAAAAAAAAAAGAAAAACAATTTCGGTGCTTCTCAGTGTAGCTTTAAAAAAAAAAAAAAAAAAAAAAAAATTACAGCAAAAAAAATTTAACAAAAATAGAGAGAAAATTTAACTCAAATCTTAGAATTCCCTAAAGATGGATTTCAACACAATAATTATCCACATTTATAGCAGGTTAGCAAAATAACCCCCGGTTTTTCTTAGGCTCCACAAAACCCCTAGATGTGTTAGTTTTGAAGATTTAGGATATATGTACTGTGTAGTACTTAACACAAGTGTTTAGTGAAATGCTTATATACCCTCAACACGCCTTAATGAACCCTTAAACCCTATCTCTATATGAAAAACTTCTGAGTCAATAAACATGTAGTACTTGATAGTGTTGTATCAAAAGGAGTGAAACCCTTATTAAATATAGTAGCCTAAAGTTTACATCCAAGTACCTATGCACTGAATTCCCCCATTTTTTTTCCCTTTTCTGAATAAACTAACAATATTTTGTGTATGTTAAACAGCAAAAGATTCATTTAGGTGACACACATCAGGAAACTTATTCACCCTGTAGCAACATGTTATATGTTAAATCTGGCACAATTGCTAAATGACCTTGGTACATTAAGTAGCTATATATAAGCTGACAGTTAGGCTTACTCTAAACAGACCCAGAGTCCAGATAGGGGCACCTTAATACCCTTTGATTATTTGACTTTAATCTTATGCCGCTTCTGGACACTGCACATTGATATTTCACTGGGACAACACACTCTTCAAA
The DNA here is from genome assembly GCF_027579735.1 of Bombina bombina. Lineage (NCBI taxonomy): Eukaryota > Metazoa > Chordata > Amphibia > Anura > Bombinatoridae > Bombina > Bombina bombina. Next base: position 43,771,280 of record NC_069508.1, on the reverse strand, counting down.
ATGAAAAAAGTCTTGTCTAAGACAATGTGGTATCACTCCAATTGTTTAAGAGGAAATGTCTCGTATTTATAACCCTCCAGATATTACACTTACATATCTTCTGGCGGCTGTCCGTACAAACAAAGAAATCACAGGTACCTCAAAGTTCGCTGTTGACATATGCCAGAATGCTGTCGATGTGCACAAAACACTGGTACTCTTAATACCCCTTCCTCTTCAGCGTTAAATCTGCCGTGCCATACCGGGGAAAGCTTCTAAGATCTCCAGAGCCCCTAGCCTTGACTGAAGCCGTCTTAGCTGCGATACCTGTTTGCCCATGCAAAAGTTCCACTTCACGGCCTGTTCAATGCAACTCGGCTTGAACCTCGTCCTCCTGGACCATGCGACCAGCTGTCTGTGTTAGCCGTTGTCTGCTGTAAAGGACGAAGGGAGACTCGGTCAACAGCACTCCACTTTGCGGACCCGTCTGGCGCGACGCCAACAGAAAATGGGAGTGTCGACTCACCGCCACTGGATTGGCTCAAACTGCTGCAGCCGGGTACACACCTTCCCCTCCAGCGCTACAAGATTTGAAGTAAGCCTGATATTTCTTACACTTGCGACACCGTGGCCAATGTGAGCTTCTTCCACAATTTCTTATGCAAGATTGAGGCACAGCGCCGGGGCACTGGCTGGTTTCAGACTGTATTTAGCACAGCTCAAACCCCCAGTCAAGGTTCCAATATATGTTAGGTCGTCTTTTTCTTGTCTCCCACCTTCGTCTCGAGACGTAAATATTGTAGTGTATCAGGTCTTTATTTAGCAGGTCGATAGAGCAAACAAATAACTGTGCTACAGTTGGACGTAACGAACACTCTCTGGGTTACCAACCCCCGCCAACTCCCCCAGCTGAGGGGCCTGGGAAACGTGCTCCTGGCAAGGGAGCAACTTCAGCCTTGTAGGGACTTCTACTCCGAGATCCACAGATCAGGTGCCGGGTCTATTGAACTCCATTAGGCCAAGGCACAATTCGGAGGCTGGAGAATGATAATATCCTTAGTCAGCAAGGACAGGACCGACGAAGCAGACAGCAGCTACCTGCCAGCTACCTGTTCGCTCCGCCCCCAGCCGGAAGTCCCCGAGAGCTCTCCCCAGAGGCACCTTCTTTAATTTATTTTCAGGATTCTATTGAAGTGTAGGGCCATTCACCGAAGGAGAGCATCCTGTTTTGGTCCAAGACAACAGACTTTGTTATTTCTACATAAGTGTATCATTCAAGGACTACCTAAATGATCTTTTGTTTATGCACTTTTTTATTATTTTGCACTATTTTTATGATTTTTTTATTTTATTTATTTATTTATTATTTTGCATCTATTTTATGTTTGATTTTTTTTAGCACTTTGCACCTTATTTGTAGCAGGCACACTTATTTAATATCCACTGTGGGTGCTAGACAACCACAGTGAGTTGACTATTTAAATAATAAACCTCCCCATTATAACTATGAAGCTATATCGCTAAAATTATAATCAATTTTTAAATAATGTATCACAGAGATTCACTAAAATGCCAGCGGCCACTTCAAATCCAGTCCCCATTCCTTCCAGACGGTAGTACCCCCAAACAAGTGGTATCCCTAGGTGCCTCATGAAATTGCCAACAACATAGTAAAAGGGCGACTTGATCCACAGCACCCTGCTCAATTGTCTCCCCTTTTAAGAAGTGGCGGACCAGGACCCAATTCCGGTCCAGTACTGAGTTCCAGGATCCCGGCAAGGCTTTACCTCATCTCCTTGACAAAATATGCATTTTCATGTACATTGTAGATTTTTTAAAGTATTGTAGATATCTTAAAAGGGATTTAATAGTTGATTGCTATTATTTCAAACATAAATATATATTTGAAAAGATATGTTTATGTTTCAAATAATAGAAAGCATCAATATGCATTGTACATGACTATGCATATCATTTAAACATTGACGCCTAAACTGCCATACCCTAAAACTAACTGTAGAAGCTAAGGCCCTACACATAAATATTCAATATTTAAAATGATTAATTGATATGTAGAATGCATAATGTTTAAATATTTGCATATAAATTAAAATGTAATTAATGTTGCTTGTTGTGTTTATTATTTCTTATTAAAGAAAGTATAATTAACATTATAGTTCTACATAAATGCATGCCCGTTATGTAATAAAATAATTAAATAAAACAAGTAATACTAATGCCTTTTGTAACATAAATATACATTTAAAAAAATATATATTTATGTTTGAAATATAAAACATACAATTAGAAAAAAATAAATACCTATTAATTTATGTACAATAGTTAAAAGAATATGCATCATAGATAGGAATGCCTTTATCAAAAATAGCAGCGCTCTAATGGTTGGAAAAAAAAGAACTATTATTAGTAATATGGCAGTGCCCTTTAGAAATAATGTTTATTTATTGTTTAAATGGTTTAAATAGTTTAAACACTCCGCACTAGTCGAGCAGCCTAAATTATACTTAAAAGATCTTTATACTTAATACAATTTCTAATATGTGAAACTTTCTACAAGATAAAATAATTTCATACAAACTTATCCTAAATCAATAAAATATACAATACATAGAAGGCTATACAAGCCCAAACATACATGAACTTTGAATAGTGTTAGTTCACAATTTAATCACAGAATGTCAACAATTCACGGGATACAGTGCTGGTGTCCGGTGCCGCTATTCTCATGGACTGTGATAGCTTCTCAGTCCTCTGGAACAGATACTGCAAAAAGTAGGCAAAAAGGGACAAGCGCACTCGCGACTCATGGTATCAATTTATTACAAATAAATTATACACACATATTATCGCACTTACTAGAGGTAAGTTAAAAATAGGCCTTCATAAAATTATTTTTTAAAAGGTTCTCCACATACACTTTTTGGCTACTGGTTCTTTTAGCAGAAACAAGTCTCTGTGGTGGTAAACGGATGGGGTTTTACACCGGTGGATCTTTGAGCTCAAGACGTGTCCTCTTTGATCTGCTTTTACTGGAACCTCCTAAGCCTTGTAGCGTGATCCTCCTGGATGTGTTTCGTCTGTGCCCAGACAGACTTTTTCAACAGGATGCACAAACTTGCTGCAATGTCTCTCGTTTCCAGAATGTTTCTTTTTTTAAATTACTGGGCTTGCCTTAGAGCTCCGCCCTCAGCACTCATAGATAGGAATGCATAGTATTTAAAAAATTGTAGATAAATGCACTATTAACTCTTAAACTGCCCTATCCTGATAACCTAATCAACCCCATACAGGTATGGGGGTGGTTAGGAGATTAAGGCCTAATAAATGGTAAAAATGGTAACCATCAATAATCACTTTATAAACCCCCATAAAGGTATGTGGGGTGGTTAGGAGATTAAGGCCTACAAAATGCTAACTAACAGTAATCCCCACCCATAATGGTAGGAGAGTAAGGCCTAAACTGCTGCCTCCCAATGCAAACTAGAACTGCACTTATCCCCCTCTAAACTAACCCCCACCCCTAAGTTACAAAAACAAAAAACTAAATTAAAATAAAACAAAATCTAAGTTACCAAAATTAATAAACTACGGCATCCAAAATAAAAAAAAACAGCATTATACCTAACACTAAAATACATGTCCCATAGAATAAAAAAACCACTAAAAAAAAAACTAAACTCTAACACTAAAATAAATTACAATAGCTCTTAAAAAGGCCTTTGTAGGGCTTTTCCCTAAAGTGATCAGATCTTTTGCAAAAAAAAACAATTGCAAAAAAATCCTCTACAACACAAGTAAACCCCCACGCTCCTCCCCCCCCCAAAATAACAAAATCTACCTAAAAAAACCTAGCCTAGAAAAGTAAACATAAAAAAACCTATTCTTAAAAATAAAAAATAAATTTAAAAAAGCCATAACTAACTCCAAAAGTGGTATTCACCATTGGGAAATCTGGCTCCTCTTGATCTGATGTTGGACCCTCTTTGCGGCGGTGGAGTCGGAATTCGGCGGCCTCTTCCTCCACCTCCACTCCACAATATTCTTCAATGTCGGAGCACTCTCCTGGCGCCAGGGGCCCATCTTCGCAGAGGCAGACTTTGGCAGCCTCTTCCGCCACCTCCACTCTGCATCTTCATTTCTTTGGTTCTCTCCTACAAGCCCTCCTCTTCATGTGGTCGCCACTGCACACTGATATTCCAGAAGCGTAGAACTCCAATATATAGGGGTACCACTAAATTCTGATTGGCTGATTTGAAATCTGTCAATCCCTATTGGCTGATTTAAATCAGCCAATCCCTATTGGCTGATTTAAATCAACCAATAGCAAGAACGTTCTTAAATTTAAATTCAAATCATCCAATAGAAAAGGATAATTAGAATTTAAATTTAAAAACGTTCTTGCTATTGGCTGATTCAAATCATTCAATAGGGATTGACTGATTTAAAATCAGCCAATCGGAATTAGGTGGTACCACTATATGTTGAGGTTCCATACTTCCAGAGTTTCAGTGTGCGGCGGGGACCGTATGAAGAGAGCCGAAGAAAAGGAAATGCAGAGAGGAGGCAACAGAAGAAGCCGTAGAAATCTGCCTCCACCACCATGAAGATGGGATCCAGGATGAAGAGAGCCCCGACATTGAATAAGATTGCGGAGTGGAGGTGGCAGAAGAGGCTGCCGAAGTCCGCCTCCACTGCCATGAAGATAGGCCCCCGGCACCAGAAGCCGGGACGAAGAGGGCCCAATGTTGGATCAAGAGGAGCTAGATTTCCCAACGAGGAATACCACTTTTGGGGTTAGTTACGGCTTTTTTTAGGGTGTTTTCTTATTTTTAAGAAAAGGCTTTTTTATTTTAACTTTTCTAGGCTAGGTTTTTTTTTTTTTGGTAGATTTTGATATTTTGGGGGATGGGGGTTACTTGTATTGTAGAGGGGGGTTTTGTAATTGTTTTTGTTTTTTTCAAAAGAGCTGTTTACTTTAGGTCAAAAGCCCTACAAAAATGCCCTTTGTAAAGGCTATTGTAATTTAGTGTTAGGGTTTAGTTGTTTTTTTTGTTTTCGGTGGGTTTTTATTTTATGGGGCATGTAGTTTAGTGTTAGGTATAATGCTGGGTTTTTTATTTTGAATATTATAGTTTATTATTTTTTGTAATTTAGCTTTTTGTTATTATTTGTAAATTAGGGGGGTTAGTTTAGGTGGGATGGCTTAGAAGGGGGTTAGGAAGAGTAGGGTTATATTATTTTGGAAGATATAGGCCATTATGTTTGAAGATATAGATGTGTGGAAAGAAAGATAGATAGATAGATAGATAGATAAATAGATAGATAGATATATCACCAACTTTCTATTAGTGGGGGCTGCAGCTTGATATTTTAAAAGTATTAAAGGGACAATTTTTGCGTGCGAGTCGGGTGTTAAGTTTTTTTTCACTTTTTTTTTCTCCATTGCCTTCTATGGGGGAATAGGTTATTGTTTGCACGACAGTCCAATTGCGCTAGAAGCAAGCTGTTTGCGCTTGTCGGGTAAGTGCAAGAGCGATAACCTTTAACTTTCAACTCATAATACCAGCGCAAACCGCAGAGTGCAAAAACTTTACTTCTAGTGCAATTAGCTCTCTAGCAGAAGAGCAAAATACTGTTCAACTTGTAAGCTGGCCAAAAGTGTTAATTTTCAATTGCTCTAAGTATTGGGTTTTGTTTTACAGAGATAATATAAAGAAGCATGTGTGTGTACAGAAAGTAATAAGCTAAGGATACCTGATATCCCTGCAAAATCAATCCATTTTAATTGGTTGTGGTTTCAAATACAAAAATAAACCTAAATGAGCATGTTCTCATGCATTTTATAGCTGATATAACAAATCATTTGAAACACATTAAGGTAAAAACTATTTTACAATAAATACACTGTCTCTTTAAAGGGACAGTAAACACCTCATGATTACAGGACATTTCTATGGTGTTACTATAGAAGAACCTATCGGCCAAGTCTTAACATTTTTAAAACAAATTAACATCCTTTTTACTGCAGTTATTTTTAAAAAGCCAAACTCCACCTACCATTTGTCTTATTTAGAGGAGCCAATCTGGGGTTTAGTCTGCAGACAACAAGGCTAGCTGCAGTTGTAAAGTTAGTTTGAAATGCATGTATTTGCAGTTGTTATCAGTTAAAGCCAATTAGTGACATATATGTAGCAGAGTTGGGAAGTCAGCGTGGTTTAATTCAAGTTATGAGTATTAGAAATTGCTCAATTTTCAGAGCTAAATTACATGAAAATGGGATAAAATAAATTGTGAAAATATATTGCAAAGTTTTTTTCATTATGAATAACTAAACATTTTATATAAAAATTTAAAAATGTGTTTACTGTCCCTTTAAATTTATCTCTAAAATTGCACAGATAATAATATATTTCTTAAAAATGCCCAGTGGCATAGGGCTAGATTTAGGTAAGGTTTCAGGATACGCTGTGACTGCTGTTTTTCCATCTAGGGGGCTCTTTTGATTTAAAGGGACATCATACTCATATGCTAAATCACTTGAAACTGATGCAGTATAACTGTAAAAAGCTGACAGGAAAATATCACCTGAGCATCTCTATGTAAAAACGGAAGATATTTTACCTCACAATTTCCTCAGCTCAGCAGAGTAAGTTCTGTGTAAAAAGTTATATTTCAGTTACTGCTCAGCTGCAGGTTAAAAAAAAAAAATGAAGAAATGAACAGCAGCCAATCAGCATCAGCAGTGCTGAGGTCAGTAACTCTTTAACTGTGATCTCATGAGATTTCACTTAACTCTCATGAGATTTCATTGTAAACTTCCTTAAAGGGACACTAAACCCCCCAAAAAATCTTTCATAATTCAGTTAGAGAATACAATTTTAAACAACATTCAAATTTACTTCTATTATCTAATTTGTTTTATTTTTAGATATCCTTTGTTGAAGAAATAGCAATGCATATGGGTGAGCCAATCACACGAGGCATCTCTGTGCACCCACCAATCAGCAGCTACTGAGCCTATCTAGATATGCTTTTTAGCAAAGAATATCAAGAGAATGAAACAAATTAGATAATAGAAGTAAATTAGAAAGTTGTTTAAAATTGCATGCTCTTTCTTAATCATGAAATAAAAAATTGGAGGTTTTATGTCCCTTTAAGTTGAATAGGGAAATAAGATGAGTGTGCACGTAAACTCGCTCCTTCCGCTGTCAACATACTAATTTGCTGCTCAGAAGTCCTTTACAATGGGAGGTGGCTACTGAGAAACTTTTGAGGTAAAATATCTTTCTTTTTTTACATAGAGATGTTCAGGTGATATTTTCTAGTCAGATTTTTACACCTGTGCTGCATCACTTTCAAGTGTTTAAACATTTGGGTATTATGGCCCTTTAAGGCTTTGTTTCTCAACCGCGGTCCTCAAGTACACCCAACAGGCTAGGTTGTTATTATAGCTGAACAAGAGCACAGGTGAAATAATCAGCTGATGGGTGAGAGCAGGTTAGTAACCATGGTTACTGATCAGCTGATTACTTCACCTGTGCACTGGTTCTGCTTTAATGAAAACCTGGACATTTGGAAGTATTTGAGGGCCGCGGTTGAAAAACACTGATTTAAGACAACCATATTTTCCCACCCACCAGAAGCACCAAAAGCACAGATTTTTCATTCTGCTTTTTCACGATGGAGGGGACACAAAGACTAACGCAGACCACCAGTAGGCAATTTCTGCTAGTAGTAGGCGTATGGATATCATGTGGAGCTTTGTATATGGATTTTTTTTCTTTGTTTGTTTTTGTGATTTTCTCTCTTTAACAATTTTGGACTAGATTACAAGTGGAGCGCTTCACTGAGTAATAGTGCTCCACTGAGTAATACAAGCACACGCTATTGTGCGCTGGTATTACAAGTAAAGCTAGGAAACTTTGCTAGAAAGCATTGTGCTCACGAGAGTGCACTTCCATAGGCTTCAATGGGAGCAGGGCCGCAATCAGGGGGTGACAGGGGTGACTCTTGTCAGGGGCCCAATGGGACAGGGGGGTCCCATGAGGCAAGAACTAAAAAACAAATATTTTTATTTTTTATTTTTTTTAATTTTGGCGGCCACTAGTGGGTACTACAGCAGAGTGCTAATTGAGCATGGGAAATGTTATTACAAGGAGTAAAGTATTAGAATTTTAGAGGATTTCTGAGTGTGCACTAAACCACTATGCACAGTGTGAGACAGACTTTGTAATTTGTTTGTGCAGTGTGACGGCATCGTAGAGGAGGTAGGACTTACTTAGTAAATGTTTTTTATTTCTTTGTGCAATTTCAGATTGTAACTTCAGTGTGGTAGTAGTTGTATGGTGGGGCCAGGGGTCCATAAAAACACATTTTTTTTAGCATCAGTGTATTTATGATTATTTGACAATGCTGTAGAAATTCTATATTTAAAGCCATGCAGAAATGTTTCCTCCTCAGTACACAAATGGTAGGTGCCCTTTTGGCAGATATGCATTATTTAAAAATTAATATATATATATATATATATATATATATATATATATATATATAAATTACATTCCAGTTCACTGCCCCTTTATGCAAGGACTTTCCAGAAGCAATAAGGCATTTTATCTAAGATTTTTACATCTGCATAAAATGTTATACTCTCAGACTAAGATTGCTCAGTGTTTGAAATGAGACAGGTTAACTTAAAACTGTTCATTTTACACTACAGCTGACTTAATTTTGAAATACATAAAAACAAGCCTAAATCCTGCATTTAACCAGATCTAATGGTATGAGTACCACAGCTTATGGTTCCACCTAGACCATATAGAGTACAGCATTTTCAGAATCCATAAGTACAGCTGACAGATGGGAACATTTGTACACTATATTTGAAGTGGTGCTCTTGGTTGGGGGAAAAAACAAACATATGTCAACCTTTTAAAAGTACTTTTCTTCATCTAGCCATCTACCCAGATCATTAATGTACAATTTTGAATTCACAGAATTATTTTTGTTTGCATATTTACAAATATGATTCTTTAAAAAGTGATCTCTTAATTTCTGCAATTTTTTTTATCATGCATGTCACACACTGTTGATTAAGGGGATGCAAGGTGCATAAATGTTTCCTCCTGTGAGTGTTTCTGTGGGTGTCTGTGTTTATGTCTTTGTGCTTTGGTTTGTGTCTCTGAGTGTGTATGTATTTTTTTTCTGTGGGTTTCTCTGTGAGGGTGGGTGTGTATGTCTTTGTGCATTTTCTGTGGATGTCTGTGAGGGTGGGTGTGGATGTCTCTGTGTTTTCTGTGGATGTCTCTGTGAGAGTGTGTGTATGTATGTATGTATGTCTGTGTTTTCTGTGGATGTCTCTGTGTGGGTGTGCATTTTCTGTGTGTGTCTCTGTGAGAGTGTGTGTATGTCTTTGTGTGTTTTATGCGGATATCTCAGTGAGGGTGTGTGTGTGTACAGGGAGTGCAGAATTATTAGGCAAATGAGTATTTTGACCACATCATCCTCTTACTCCACGCTGTATAGGCTCGAAAGCCTACTACCAATTAAGCATATTAGGTGATGTGCATCTCTGTAATGAGAAGGGGTGTGGTCTAATGACATCAACACCTTATATCAGGTGTGCATAATTATTAGGCAACTTCCTTTCCTTTGGCAAAATGGGTCAAAAGAAGGACTTGACAGGCTCAGAAAAGTCAAAAATAGTGTGATATCTTGCAGAGGGATGCAGCACTCTTAAAATTGCAAAGCTTCTGAAGCGTGATCATCGAACAATCAAGCGTTTCATTCAAAATAGTCAACAGGGTCGCAAGAAGCATGTGGAAAAACCAAGGCGCAAAATAACTGCCCATGAACTGAGAAAAGTCAAGCGTGCAGCTGCCAAGATGCCACTTGCCACCAGTTTGGCCATATTTCAGAGCTGCAACATCACTGGAGTGCCCAAAAGCACAAGGTGTGCAATACTCAGAGACATGGCCAAGGTAAGAAAGGCTGAAAGACGACCACCACTGAACAAGACACACAAGCTGAAACGTCAAGACTGGGCCAAGAAATATCTCAAGACTGATTTTTCTAAGGTTTTATGGACTGATGAAATGAGAGTGAGTCTTGATGGGCCAGATGGATGGGCCCGTGGCTGGATTGGTAAAGGGCAGAGAGCTCCAGTCCGACTCAGACGCCAGCAAGGTGGAGGTGGAGTACTGGTTTGGGCTGGTATCATCAAAGATGAGCTTGTGGGGCCTTTTCGGGTTGAGGATGGAGTCAAGCTCAACTCCCAGTCCTACTGCCAGTTTCTGGAAGACACCTTCTTCAAGCAGTGGTACAGGAAGAAGTCTGCATCCTTCAAGAAAAACATGATTTTCATGCAGGACAATGCTCCATCACACGCGTCCAAGTACTCCACAGCGTGGCTGGCAAGAAAGGGTATAAAAGAAGAAAATCTAATGACATGGCCTCCTTGTTCACCTGATCTGAACCCCATTGAGAACCTGTGGTCCATCATCAAATGTGAGATTTACAAGGAGGGAAAACAGTACACCTCTCTGAACAGTGTCTGGGAGGCTGTGGTTGCTGCTGCATGCAATGTTGATGGTGAACAGATCAAAACACTGACAGAATCCATGGATGGCAGGCTTTTGAGTGTCCTTGCAAAGAAAGGTGGCTATATTGGTCACTGATTTGTTTTTGTTTTGTTTTTGAATGTCAGAAATGTATATTTGTGAATGTTGAGATGTTATATTGGTTTCACTAGTAAAAATAAATAATTGAAATGGGTATATATTTGTTTTTTGTTAAGTTGCCTAATAATTATGCACAGTAATAGTCACCTGCACACACAGATATCCCCCTAAAATAGCTAAAACTAAAAACAAACTAAAAACTACTTCCAAAACTATTCAGCTTTGATATTAATGAGTTTTTTGGGTTCATTGAGAACATGGTTGTTGTTCAATAATAAAATTAATCCTCAAAATACAACTTGCCTAATAATTCTGCACTCCCTGTATGTATGTCTTTCTGTGTTTTTATGTGGTTGTCTCTCTGTGTGTGTATGTTTTTGTGTGTTTTTTTTGTGTGTGTGTATGTCTATCTGTGTTTTCTGAGGCTGTCTCTGTCAGTGTTTCCTTGGGTGTATGTGCAAGTTTGAGTTTGTGTGTGTGTGTGTGTGTCCATTGCCTGTTCCTTTTTAGTACATTTTGACCTTACTACTGATTATTCACATCTTTCTACAGACTTTGAGACTAATGAGACCTTTCCGGAAATCACCAATCCACCATTTAATCTTTAAATTATTGTTTTTTCAGTTCAGGGCCCTTCCTTTCAGCCACTGTGTGCTGTTGTCATCATTTAGTTGGCATCTTCCTTGACAAAAGATAATCAGAACTCCATATTTTGTTTTGTAAATCTCCTTTTTTGACAAAACTGTAGTCTACCTCATTACTTGTCAGGTCAATGTAAACAAGTACTGAGTGTCTGTTTGGGTGTCTGAGTGTGTTTCTTTGCGTGTCTGCTAGAGTGTCTATATGTGAATCCTTATGTGTGAGTGTGTGTGTGTGTGTTTCAGTGTATGAGTGTGTCTGTGTTTCTACCTACCTTAACAACATTTTCAAGTTTGACTACACTTAAGAATAAAGTGCATATACCTTTTAGTCACTTGGTCAAAAATTGCATATGCCAAAAGGGGGGGGGGGGGGGGTGCTGATCAATGGTTAAGTCAGGGGCCCCAAAATTTCTAGTGGCGGCCCTGAATGGGAGCCTCATTCTAATGGCATCAGAACCTCACGCAACAAAGGGGTAAGTAGCGCAGCGATGGCAGCATATTTCTAAACATATATGTATATGATTATATACATATATATTTATGTGTTAATATGTGTATATACAGTACATATACTGTACATATATATTTACTGGGAACACACAGTTCCCATAGACCGCAATGTAAAGGCACTTTTCAGTGCCGTTTTTTTTTTTTCTAACACCCCACACCCACCAACTTTAGACCCCAAAAACTGCCTAGTGCAGTTGTTTTTTATTTTAATCAAAAACTAAAACATCCTCTATTTGGAGGGCATTTGGGACACTTTTAGAGATTTAACCAGAGATTGGATCTCTGGTTAATTTTCGGAGCGCTAATTGCTACCACAAGTTCGTGGTAGCAATAACCAGCCACTTGTAATGGATGGTTAATTATCGCACGCCTGCAAACGGCCAAATTTGCCCGTTTGCGGGAGTGTAATAATTTAGAGCTCCGCTTGTAATCTAGCCATTTTTTGTTAAATATAAATAAATATTTTCAATATAAAAACCAAATGTTTGGAAATAATGCAGAAATGGTGTAAGTCTTTCCATTTCTTATGTAGTTTGTATTTAAATGTGGCACAAACAGCTTACGTGTAGCTTTGGATGCCTCTTTCACTTTATCCAATAAATAATTAAGTTAGTTAATGGACAATGCATTACAAAGAAAACAGGCAAATTACAGAATAATTTAACTGTTGCAAAAAAACCACAGCAACTTGCAGAACGTAAAACACTCCATTTTGACACAAAATGCCTGCAGCTAAACCAATTAAGCCTGCAAAATATTGCCGTCTGACATGATGTGTATGTAAATTTGTCACTCATTGGAAGGGTTTGTAACAATCACAAGTAATGCCCGCAATAAGCGAATCCATGTGGCATAAAATGTTTTTGCTAGGGGTAGTATGAAGAGAGTGGCTATGTATCATTTACGCATATTATCATAATATAGTGCATATGGCGTTCATCTACGAAAACTAGATACTATTTTTTTTTCCGTAGAAACTTTCCTGCTTATATTTTATGACTACTTGTCTTCTTATGACTTTTTCTTATATATAATTAAGTACAACCATGCATTGCCAAAAATGTTCTTCGTTTCATTTAACACATAATAGCTATGCCACAAAAATTATGGCTAAAAAAAGAAATGAAGCTATATTTTAAAGAAACATTTAAAGGGATAGTAAATTTTTGTAATTTAAAGGGACCTAAAAATATTTATTTTGTGATTCAGATAGAACATGTGATTTTAAACAACTTTCTAATTTACTTCTATTATCTAATTTGCTTTGTTCTTTTGTTGTCCTTTGTTGAAAATCATACTTAGGTAGGCTCAGGAGCAGCAAAGCACTACTACAGCTGCTGATTGGTGGCTGGACATATATACTTTGTGTGATTGGCTCACTTATAGTAGTGTATTGCTGTTCCTTCTACAATGGATAATTAGAGAATGAAGCTTATTTGCTATTGGAAGTATTATAAAGTTGTTTAAAACTATATGCTGTATCTGAATCATAAAAGAAAAATTTTGGGTTTCGTGTACCTCTTAGCATTTTAGAGACCTAGTATACCCTAATAATTGTCACTTACTATCCCTACGCTATGTTTTTATGAACAACTTACCCCCTGAAGAGCTAAACCTCCGAACAGGCTACCTCACTGCACAAGCATTTTTTCCATGCGACCAATTAGATGCATGCTGATTGGCTCATTGGCTTTAATCAGGGTGGTCTCCAGATCCTACCTTGAGTGCAATCTTGCTAGCTTTGAAATAGTGAGACACGACCGCAAGAGGAGGTACTTCACAAAAGCAATAGAGTTTATCTATAAGTTTAGGTAAAAAATATTGATCATGCCACTCATTCTGGGCCAGATTACAAGTTGCATGCTGTTCAGCGCTTTTTCCTGTGCACAAACATCCCCAGAAGAAATCTTTTAACGTGCGTGGGTTAGTGCACAAGTTGTAAGTAAAGGGTTTGTTTGTAAGCGAAACCCAACGAGCGATAACTTCAGGATTATGGATATTGCGGCTGTGTTAACTTCTACCCAGGTTTTAATGGAGCTTGCTGCTGAAAAAACCTAAAACTTACCATTCCCATGCAAACGGGAAACCGTATTAAACCAAGTGCGCTCAAACCGACGTGAGTAACTCATATTTTACATTCCAATATTCTTCACATAGAAAAAAATATTTTTATTTTTAAATTTAAATATATATATATATATATATATATATATAGTGAAATATATATTGATACCTATATCTCTAAATGAAAATATACAAGTATAGGTATATACAGATATATATATATGAATATATACAAGGCTGGATTGGAATACCAGGATACCGGGAGATTTCATGGTGGGCTGCAGCAGCTGGGGCAGGAAAGCTACACTTTAAAGGGGTGATTAAGCATTGTGTGGGTGCTGGTTTAGGGTCCAAGGAATGGGAGACCTTGCTGTGGTCCTGGGCTTGATCCTTTGGCGCCAAATGTAACTGACTTCCCCCAGTTTTGCTTTTAAACATTGCTATGAATCTGCTGGTGAGTGCCGGGTTTTCTGTGTGTTTTATATATATATATATATATATATATACACATATACTGTATATACACCATAGACATATTTAGACATATATACATAAACTGTATGTATATATAGTCAGTTCAAAAGGATGCACTCTATTCAACTAGATAACAAATGCCACGGTGCTTCACAATCAATAGGCAAATAGTAGTACAGAAGTCAGCAGTCATTGGTCTTGTGTGATAAAACTTAGCATTTAATAGCCATATTTAAAAACAGCAAACGTTTCGAAGCCTAACTGGCCTCTTTGTCAATGCAATTACAAAAATCTTACCTAAAGATCTTCCCTCTTACACCCCTTATATCAGAGCTTTCCAAACTTTTCATGTTGGTGACACACTTTGTAGACCTAAATCATTTCGCGACACAGTAATTCAGTTGTACTAGCAAAAAGGAGGTTAAACTAACTTTTGTTTTAAAAGATACGGACACATACATAAATTATATAATAACAAAATGCATTTACAAGTAACCGTATGTATGTGCAAGAATTAAAAAAAGTTTAATATCACCAACAGCTACTTACTATTTTAATGGGATGTATGAGGTTGATGGGATGAACACAGTTTCGGAATATTAGATAAAGACACTCACATTTCATCATCAAGCATTTTTGAGCTTCCACTTCCTATCCATATATCAAGAGCAGGAGCAGCAATGCACTACTGGGAGCTAGTTGCAAAAAAATCCCACTGACTTCAGCTCAGTGTTTAAGCTGCCACCCTCAGAACTCTCTGAGTCCGACTGACTACTGCCTGCGCTGCAAACACACTGCTGTCCCACTTACTGGCTACACTTGCAGTCACAAGCCAATTAAGGAGACTACACGTGCAGTCACGAGCCAATTAAGGAGACTACACGTGCAGTCAGGAGCCAATGTGCCGCCAAATCCGCCAATGGTAATAGTTTCAGTTTCCACTGAGCTGTGCCAATTGGTTAAGATTATCTGTGACCCACTAGGTATCAATTACGTGTCAACCATGTGATATGCGTAGCAGGCAGGTGGAAAGTCAGAAACCAAAAAACAATTAAAAAAAAAAAAAAATTTTTTTAAATTTATGCTGAAGCAGGGACACACCTACACACTGCTGCTGACACACTAGTGTGTCCTGACACACAGTTTGGAAAGCACTGCCTTATATGCACAGCTAATTTCACTTACAAGCTGCACACTTGTGTGATGTGAATGCTAAACAACATGTATGTGCGGATCAGTGATAGGTGTCGCCTCTGATGATGGTGATTCAGACCAGCCTGTGGCACGTCATTTTGTTCACCATAAACACAGTTTAGTGAGCCAGAGAACAATGTTGTTTGATCATATAACCCCTCTACGGAGGGGAGGTAATAGGGCACACAAGCTACTACGAATGGAATCTAAGTGGATATATCTACTGGACACTGTGACACCCAGAGGCCTGAATACAATACTGGATTTCAGCCCCTTCTTCGGCAAACCTTGAGTCTTTTTTGATCCCTTGTGGACATTATGAAATCTGCCCATACCAAACTTGTTGGACTATTGAATATATGTGCAATGTATATCTGTTTAATGCACCTAAAACATGAAGAAATCCGTGGATACCTCAGTTGGATCTCTAATCTACCATACTCCACCAGATACTGGAGAGATCAAAATGTTATGTGTATGCCAATGTTATAGTCCTATTTTAATACTTCTATTTAGTATCTATATTTTTTCTTTTAATGTTTATAAATTTACAGATTTTAATAGGTTGATGGTTACAATGATGGGTAGTTGTACACCCGGTATCTGCTGGTGTTTGTGGTATTTTACTACTGTATGGTTCCGTCTTATACAGCCAGGCAGAGGGTAGGATGCGAGTAAGACAGCTGTCAAATTCAGCTGATCGTAAGTCACATGGTACGGAGCCGACCGGCAACACATGATGACATCATCGGTGCGACACCCATCACTGATCCACACACACATGGTGTTTAGGATTTACATCACACAAGTGTACAGCTTGTAAGTGAAATTAGCTGTGTATATAAGGAGTGTAAGAGGGAAGATCTTTAGGTAAGATTTTTGTATTTGCATTGACAAAAAGGCCAGTTAGGCTTCGAAACATTTGCTGTTATTAAATATGGCTATTAAATGCTAAGTTTTATTACACAAGACCAATGAGTGCCGACTTCTGTACTACTACCGTATGTATACACACACATATTATAGCCCTTTCCCTGCAAACACCTTGTTATATACAATATACATTTTATTATTAATATGTACATATGAGTGTAACAGTTTATTTAATTGCATTTATGTTGTGTTTGGTGAACATTTATTTGTAGCCCTAACCATTTGCAAGAGGTCTTCATTTGCGCTAACCTGACTAATGCAAATTTAGATTGCACTCAGCGCTACACATTTACTTTCAACTCGTAATACGCCAGCACACCATTTGTAATCTTGCCCTCTGTCTGCAACATATCTGAGACATCTCTTGCTCTGTCCAGTGAGAATACTTAAATAAAACTGACATACATGTATTCTACACTGCCATTTTGCATTTACCATGTTTGAAGCACGTTTCCAAACCTGTCTCAATAGTACCTTGTTTTAACCTCTTAACAATAGGTTCTTGTTTCATGTGTGAGATTTCATGTATTGGGCACGTAACACAGTCATATATGTTAATGAGAGTAACGCCCACTAACTAAACGTTTAGAAATATAGGTGAAGCAAGGCTCGATTCATTTTGGTCATAACCTTGTTTTTACAACAAAGTACCTAGGCAATCTTACAAGCTTGTATGAATTTAGCCCATTGTAGCTCCAAAGTGCTTTGGGTGGAAGAAGAGAGTATAATTCACTCTTTCAAAATTTGATGTTGGAAATAATAGTTCTGAACTAGCCAGTGGTTTGACATTTTTACTACATTTATTTCAATCCATGCACTACTTGTATTTGATTACATTTAAACACCCAAGATAGGTCACCAAAGATTTCTAAATATCTGGATTTGCTACCTATAGATAGTAAAAAGTTATAAGCAACACAGATTTTCTCATACAGTATTTTAGACTGACCTTTAAAGGTAAGAGGTAATTGCAGTTAGGGGTATTAGCGTTTGGAGTGTTATTTGCTGCTAGAAGGTTTTTATACTGGTGTATCTCAATGACTTTGTGTAAGGGTTAATTTTTCTGGGGGGAGGGTGTTGTAGCCTTATGGGTTAATTATGTTGATGAGTCTTGGGGCCTAATGATAAATTGCACTGGGGGATAAATTGTAATTAAAGGTCCCAAGAGGGGAGGTTCACATTTAAGTGATAATTGCAATAGTGGTCTTGAGGCCTAGCAGTTACAGGTTAACCTGTGGTGGGGGTTTATATATCACAGTAAGGGTTAATGACCCTGAAGAAATCTAGTTAATTGCTCTGGGGGAGTTAGCAATTAAGATACATTTACAATGAGGTTTTTTGTAGGGTAGCGGACAGAATTTTTTGTTTATTTTTACATTCTCTTTTTTTTATCTTTAGGAGTTTTACTATCTTCAAAAAATATGTTGTACTCCTAAACATGTAAAGGCAAAAGGTGAGCAATAGCAATCAACCTTGTAGCGTTGGCCATAGTATACCATTGTTACATTGCTGTAGTGAAATGCTTGTGCAGTGCAGCCCCCTGCAGATTCGCGGCCAATCAACCGCTAGCAGTGGGTGTCAATCATCCCTATCGTATCTGATCCGAATGATTGCTGCCTGCCGCCTCAGAGGTGGCAGACGAATTAAGGAGCAGCGGTCTTTAAATAAGTTGATTTTTTTCTGACAAATTTCAGTTATGTCTATTACCACTCTTCCTGTACCATATGACAGCCATCAGCCAATCACAAATGCATAAACGTATATTCTGTGAATTCTTGCACATGCTCAGTAGGATCTGGTGACTCAAAAAGTGTTAAAATAAAAATACTGTGTACATTGTTTTAATGGAAGTAAATTGGAAAGTTGTTTAAAATTGCTGCTCTATCTGAATCATGAAAGTTTAATTTTGACTTAAATGTCCCTTTAATGTATTTCTTGCCTCTTTTAATTTATCGGTAATTTTTTTTCTTTGCTCTTAAAGGGACATTAAACACTAAATACATGCTAGATAGAATGATGCATTCAAAGAAAAGATTAGTCCATGACTAACATGTAGATGTATTTTTTAAAGTTTCATTAGTTGTTTAAAAAGTGACAAAATAAGTGTAAAGTTTTAGTGTCTATAAAACACTGGGAGCTGCCATGTTGTAACTTGTGTTACCTTCTCTGCTGTGGCCAATTAGGGTCAGTTATAAATAGGTCACTAGAGTGTGCAGCCAATGGTTGTGCTCGATTTAACAGTGTTCTGCACTTCCATTTCTAACAGGAACTGAAAAGCTCACAATTTCAGAATGGAATTACAGGCAAAGAGGACAAAATAAATAAGAGTTGTTTTATTATATACAATTTATCATTTTATATTACCATCTCAAAGTGTTTAATGTCCCTTTAACGATGACTAAAAAAAACTTTATTAAAAGATTCACATTTTCTTTTAGAAAGAATACAAATATTTACTACGAACCAAAACTTGATTAAAAAAACTAAAATGTGAATGCAACACCTTCAATTAATAGTCTGCTTTCCAATTAAACTATTTGCAAATTGCAAGGTATGCTGTAAATCTGTAAGTACACATTAGTTACTGCTTCTTCACACATTAGTCTCTAGAAATACATAGGGGTTATTTTCTAAATGTGTTTTCTTTAGTGAAAGCTGAAAATTTGAAACACTATGTTACAAGAGAAAACAAATAAATATTTAATTTGTCAGCACATGCCACATAGTTTCTGGCGATTGTGCTGTTGCCTTTAGTGGTTTCTTTTGTAACCAACTTCATTAAAGAATAAAAAGCAAAGTAGAAAGTCATTTCACACCCCGTCTGACCATTCTACAATAATAGCAAGATTTTTTTTCAAGGGTATAACATTATACCCATCTGCAATCACAGTCTCTTTGCAAAAATCTTAATTCACACTTCACATGAGGCTAACCTTGATACCATCGCTTCCCCCAACCCATCAGTATTTCAGCTACACATTTTCACAGTCTAACGTCTTAAAATTCATCCTTTTGGCACCTTTGCATCACTGCAGGTCAAGAAATTGCATCCATCCAAAAATAATGAAGGTGCGTCCAGATGTTTGATTTTGATCTCCTTAAAACCTTTTTTTTTTTTTTGTCCGAAAATACTTAATTGGTCTTGGTATTATTATTATTATTATTTTTTTTAATGCGCCACAAAGATTCATGTAAGGTGAACAACAATGAATAGGAATTTATGTTACCAGAAGAGAGCTTTGTAGTTGAGATTTGAAGAAGGGGCATGATAATGAGTTGGGTGAAGGAAGAAAATGTGTTATCTCATTAAGGTAATGACTAAGACAACCCCGCCATTACATCAGTCTGAAAATGTGGCAATTAAAGCGCGCAACATGCTCTCCAGTAGGCAAGGGAACAAGGCAGTTCCTTTGAAACTTACATGTTGAGGGTTAATATGTGTCATGTAAATGAATAGGTAAAATATTGCTATTTAATTCTTAACTACGGCCCTTTTTTTTTGTTCTCTTATTTCCAAGGTAGATTATTTCCATTTGCAACTGGAAACCATGTTTGAATAAAAAAAATAATAATATATATATACATATATATATATATATATATATATATATATATATATATATATACCGGTATCTATATATATATATATATATATATATATATATATATATATATATATATATATATGCAATGCTGCTTGGCACAATCATATATGAATCTTGTTATTTCAGATTGCAGGCATACACTAAACCTGCTAACACAATTTATAGAAAAATACTTACAAAGAAAATGTGTTATTTTTTCAATGACATGTTTATGTTTCAGATCGTGCTAAAACATGTGGAAAATGCATTGAATTCAAATGAAAATAGAATTAACATTCGAGTTTCAAAAAAATGTAAAGCTGAGACTACTTTTACAATGAAAATATTCATTCTTGTAAGGCAAATTACATTACAGAAATATGTGTGACCATGCACCATCAAAAACTTGTACAAACAATTTCCTGGTATACAACAACAAAAGTATGCATGTATGAGTTGAGAGGTAGTGTTTTTTGCCAAGGTTTAAATTACATATTCAATTTTGTTTTATATATGTGTGTGTGTGTGGAAAGATATATAGATAATAGAAAGATAGCTAGATAGATAGATAGATAGATAAATAAAAGGATAGATGATAGATAGATAGATTGATTGATTGATAGATAGAGGATAGATAAAATGATAGATAGATAGATAGATAGATAGATATATGATGATGATATAAAAATAGATAGATAGATAAAAGGATCGATAGATGATAGATAGATAGATAGATAGATAGATAGATAGAGAGATAGATAGATAGATAGATAGATTGATAGATAGATGATAAATAGATAGACAGATAGATGTACACACACACACACACACACATATATATATATATATATATATATATATATATATATATATACTTTGTTGTCTGCATAGTATAAAGTAGTGTTTTCAAAAATAGACAGCAGCAATTATGTTTTAGCAAATGAGGTAGAAGGGTCATAATGTTTATATAAGTTCTAATAGAATATTACCCTAATAAATGTCTTTGCAAAGATACTTTAAGTATGTGAAAATAATTGTGCTTTATGCAAGTATAATTAGAGTTTCTTCCACACCAGGACACGTGAGAATCTGAATAATAACAAAAGGCATTTGGCAACTTTATTCATTGCGAGGAACAGAAAAATAGACGTCCTATCCCAATCAGTTAATGGTGCGAATGCACACATTGCTATGAAAATGCAGGCTCGATATCACATTCACAACATCACGCCATTAAACTCCTGTATGAGTCTCAAACTGACAAGTTATTTTATTGAAATAATGGATTAGTTAAAATACAATTTATTGACAATGGCAATAAACTGCACAGACACTTTTAATTAAGATTCTTACACATTTTTATTACCTCATTCACACATAATGCAATTAGAAAGGACAAAGAAAACTAATGGTTGATTTTATGTGTTTTCTGATTGATGAATGAAAAACATTCCTAACAAAGGTCTAGAATATAGTGATCTGATCTTCCAATGATCCCAGTAGAAATTAATATAATAAACACAGTACAAAAAAAACATTTACAATGTGTTTAGACTAAATATAATATTGATTTGAATATTTATGTGAGCTTAAGAAAGAAAGAGTGTTAGAGGAAGGAAGGAGGGAGGAATGAATGAAGGGAGGATGTAGGAAGGAGGTAGGGGTTAAAAAGGATGGAAGGAGGTAGCTTAGTTAGGAAGGAAGAATGGAAAAAGGGAAGGAAGGAAGAAAGAAAGAAAGAAAGAAAGAAAGAAAGAAAGAAAGAAAGAAAGAAAGAAAGGAGGGAGGGAGGGATGGAGGGAGGGGGGATTTAAGAATGGAGGAAGGAAAGAAGGAAGGGGGAATGAAGGTAGGAAGAAGGGGAAAGGAAGGAGGAATGGAGGAAGGAAATAAGGAAGGAAGAAGGGGTGAAGGAAGGAAGAAGGGTAAAGGATGAATGGAGGAAGGAAGGAGGGAAAGAAAGAAAGAGAAAGAAAGAAAGAAAGAAAGAAAGAGAAAGAAAGAAAGAATGAAAGAAGAAGGGGAGGGAAAGAAGGATGGATGGAAAGAAGGGAAGGAAGGGGGTAGGGAAGGATGAAAGGAAGGAAGGAAGGAAAGAGGGAGGGAGGGAGGGAGGGGAAGATTAATGGAAATAAGTGAAGGAAGGGAGGAAGAAGGAAGGGAGAGAAGAAAGGAAGAATGAAAAGAAGGGAAGGAAGGAAAGAAGGAGGAATGCATGTAGGGAGGTGGTAAGCAAGGAAGGAAGGGGTAAAAAAAGGAAGGAGGGAAGGAAAGAAAAATGGAAAGAAGGGAAGGAATGAGGTAGGAAAGGAAGGAAGAAAGAAAGAAAGAAAGAAAGAAAGAAAGGAAGGAAGGAAGGAAGGAAGGAAGGAAGGAAGGGAGGAAGAAATGAAGGAAGGAAGGGATGGAAGGAAGGATTGAAGGAAGGAAGGAAGGATTGAAGGAAGGGAAGGGAAGGAAGGAAGGAAGGAAGGAAGGAAGGGAAGGAAGGAATGAAGGAAGAAAGGAAGGAAGGGAAGGAAGGAAGAAGGGAGGAAGGAAGGAAGGGAAGGAAGGAAGGAAGGAAGGGAAGGAAGGAAGGGAGGGAAGGAAGGAAGGAAGGAAGGAAGGGAAGAAAGGAAGGAGGAAGGAAGGAAGGGAAGGAAGGGAAGGAAGGAGGGAGGAAGGAAGGAAGGGAAGGAAGGAAGGAAGGAGGGAGGGAGGGAGGGAGGGGAAGATTAATGGAAATAAGTGAAGGAAGGGAGGAAGAAGGAAGGGAGAGAAGAAAGGAAGAATTAAAAGAAGGGAAGGAAGGAAATAAGGAGGAATGCATGTAGGAAGGTGGTAAGAAAGGAAGGAAGGGGTAGAAAAAAGGAAGGAGGGAAGGAAAGAAGAATGGAAAGAAGGGAAGGAATGAGGTAGGAAAGGAAGGAAGAAAGGAAGAAAGAAAGAAAGAAAGAAAGAAAGAAAGAAAGGAAGGAAGGGAGGGAGGGAGGGAGGAAGGAATGAAGGAAGGGATGGAAGGAAGGATTGAAGGAAGGAAGGAAGGAAGGAATGAAGGAAGGGAAGGAAGGGAAGGAAGGAAGGGAAGGAAGGAATGAAGGAATGAAGGAAGAAAGGAAGGAGGGAGGAAGGAAGGAAGGAAGGAAGGGAAGAAAGGAGGGAGGAAGGAAGGAAGGAAGGAAGGGAAGGAAGGAAGGAAGGAAGGAAGGAGGGAGGAAGGAAGGAAGGGAAGGAAGGAAGGAAGGAAGGAAGGAAGAAAGGAAGGGAAGGAAGGGAGGAAGGAAGGAAGGAAGGGAGGGAAGGAAGGATTGAAGGGAGGAAGGAAGGAAGGAAGGAAGGAAGGAGGGAGGAAGGAAGGGAAGAATTGAAGGAAGGAAGGGAGGGAGGAAGGAAGGAAGGAAGGAAGGGAAGGAAGGGAAGGAAGGGAAGGAAGGGAAGGAAGGAATGAAGGAAGGGAGGGAGGGAGGAAGGAACTAAGGAAGGAAGGAAGGAAGGAAGGGAAGGAAGGAAGGAAGGAAGGGAAGGGAGGGAGGGAGTGAGGGAGGAAGGAACTAAGGAAGGAAGAAAGGAAGGAAGGACGGAAGGGAAGCAAGGAAGGAATGAAGGAAGGGAGGGAGGAAGCAAGGATGCTGAACTTCGTTTTTTTAATTTGGCTTGTCTTGTCAAGTACACACAGGACTGGATTACTCATAAGGAACATAATACCTTTCCGATAATTCCGTTATCCCTCAAAGCACTACTACATTGCCCATATAATAAACTGCCTGCTAATATTAGTATGACTATATTCAGAAATACAATACAGCCATGGCAGCTATTCTGTAAACATATCTGTATCATCTATTATTTCTCTCAGTTTTACCCCATCCTTGGTTATTCCAAATTTTCTCCAGGTATATCTTCTAGAGTATTTATTTAAATATTGGGATAGTAAAGGCTTAAAGTTTCTGTGGCATTCCTGGGATGATAACTAAAAAAATATTTGAATTAAAGGGACAGTTAAGACACAAAATAAACATTATTCTCTCACATTCAGATTTGTTTTGCTTATTTTCAGTTACGACAGGTGGATTAGATGAAACTAAATGGGACTGGACTTTGTTGGAAACTAACATTAATCTTTATCAATCAGGTATTTACAAAATCTCTCATATTTATAGTACCATTTCAAATTTTCAAATTTGGCATTAGAATTCTGGTTCAATTAAGGATTAGATGGCAGGTAGAATTCCCGGCTATTACCTAAAACACGATTAGCTTAATTGTTGTTGCCCCTTGGGTTGAATCGCATTGTAAGTTGATAAATCTGGCTTTATTCCCACCTTGGCGCATGGCTAAGTCTAACAGAACAGGCAACGATATTTGTTATAAATGTTCACAACTAAGGGCGGATTTGCTGCACTTTTTTCGGTCCTGCCCAAAGGTAAAGCAATTTTGGCTAAAGGTTATGTTTTGGCAGAATAAACACTTGCACAGAGTTTTATTTTGTTTGGGTTTTTTTACAAGCTAAATATATTTTTTTCTTAGTTCCTTACTCTGAATATACAGAAAATAATAAGTTAAAGGGACATGATTCAGGTGGAGAATACAATTTCAAACAACTTTATAATTTACTTCTAGTATTTAATTTGCTTCTTTTTCTTGTTATCCTTTGCTTGAGAGGTTTATCTAGGTAAGCTTAGGAGCAGCTGCTGATTGGTTGCTGCATATATATACCGATTCATTGGCTCACCCATGTGTTCAGTTAGAAACCAGTAGTGCATTGCTGCTTCTTCAACAAAAGATACCAAGAGAATAAAGCAAATTAGATAATAGAAGTAAATTAGAAAGTTGTTTCAAATTGTATTCTCTATCTGAATCATGAAATAATTTTTTGGGGGTTTCATGACCCTTTAATCAACACAATTATTCTATTAGGGCGAAATTTGCTACCCATAAAGTAGAAAGATCCCAATTTACCTTCTTTATTCAATTTTTCTCATGCTTTAGTAACCCAAATTATAAAGAACAAATGAATATCCCAATTCAATCAGAGAGGAAAATTGGTTATTTTTTAATCAATGGTATTGAATAATTATAAAAAAAATTGTCTGCTATTTATTAATAATCATAGCTTATATACTCATATTGCAATAAATTGCTGCAAAGTTACTTAATCCAGGGAGTACAAAAAGTGATTTAAAGGGACATAAAATTCAAGCATTTTCTTTCATGATTCAGATAGCACATACACTTTACTTCATTTTCTTGTTATCCTTCATTGAAAAACAGGAAGGTAAGTTCAGGAATGTGCACATTTCTGCAGAAGTATATGGCAGCGGCTTTTCAACAGTGTTAAAGAATAGCGAGAGCACTAGATGTCAGCACTATTTCCTTTAATGTAGTGTTTCTAGCACGTGCACGCTACGTATCTAGATATCTCTTCAGCAAAGAATAACAAGAGAATGAAGAAAATTTTATATTGGAAGTAAATTGGAAACTTTTTTAAAATGATATTCTCTTTCTGCAGAATTAAAGAAAAGTGTTGGGTTTCGTGTCCCTTTAATTCCACGCAGGAAATATCTTTAAACCAAAAAAACACTTCAGGCTGTTCCAGAATAACAACTCTCCCTAAAAGTTGTTAAAGGGTTAATATATACAGAAAAAGATATCAGGGGCAGCGCTACCCAAGCTAGAAGTGTTTAATCAATAAGGGGAAACAGAATAAATAATTTCTTTCTATTAAATATTATTTATTAAACACATAGATAAATGTTTCCCCTTATTGATTAAACACTTCTAGCTTGGGTAGCGCTGCTCCTGATATCTTTTTCTGTATATATTGAAGGGATACTAAACCCAGACTTTTTTCTTTAATGATTCAGATAGAGCAGCAATTTTAAGCAACTTTCTAATTTACTCATATTATCAATTTTCTTCGTTCTCTTGCTATCTTTATTTGAATAGCAAGAATGTAAAGCTTAGAAGCCGGCCCATTTTTGGTTCGGCACCAGTGTAGCGCATGCTGATTGGTGGTTGAATGTAGCCACCAATAACCAAGCGCTATCCAGGGTGCTGAACCTAAAATGGGCCAGCTCCTAAGCTTTAAATTCCTGCTTTTCAAATAAAGATAGCAAGAGAATGGAGACAATTGACAACAGGCGGCCTATTTAACAATGGTCTTGCGGACCTGATCCGACAGTGCGGATCAGGTCCGCAAGACCTCGCTGAATACGGAGAGCAATACGCTCACCGTATTCAGCATTGCACCAGCAGCTCGCAAGAGCTGATGGTGCAACGCCGCCCCCTGCAGACTCGTGGCCAATGGGCCACCAGCAGGGAGGTGTCAATCAACCCGATCGTACTAAATCGGGTTGAATTGTGGAGATTCCTATCCGTCTGCTCTGAGCTATGGTTTATGGAGCAGCGGTTTTAGACCGCTGCTTCATAACTGCTATTTCTGGCGAGCCTGCAGGCTCGCCAGAAACACGGGCCCTCAAGCTCCATTCAGAGCTTGATAGATAGGCCCCTAAGAGTAAATTAGAAAGTTGCTTAAAATTGATGCTCTATCTGAATCATTAAAGAAATAAAAAATGGGTTTAGTTTTTCTTTAAAGGGACACTCAGGTTAAATTAAATGTTCATGATTCAGATACAGCATGTCATTTTAAACAACTTTCCAATTTACTTCCATTAGAAAAAAATGTTCACAGTCTTTTATATTTACAATTTTTGAGTCACCAGATCCTACAGAGCATGTGCAAGAATTCACAGACTATACGTATATGCATTTGTGATTGGCTGATTGCTATCACATGGTACAAGGGGAGTGGAAATATACATAACTTTAAAAAATTGTTATAAAAAATCTACTACTCATTTGAAGTTCAGACTAAGTGCTATTGCATTGTCTTGTTATATTGCATTTGTTGAGTATGCAAATCTAATGTGTTAACTGGTCCTTTAAAAAAATGTTATTGTTATCTGTAAATGTAGAATTTATTTAATCTATTTTTGTATTAATTTCCTTTTTCCCATTTGAAAAAGTCTCACCTTGACCTAAAGGAAGCACAACAATCCATGAATTTACTAAAAAAAATTAAGTGTCAATGCAATTTCAAGAACTATGACTTGATTACTGCTACAAATATTTTAAAAAAAAAATATATGAACAAAAAACAAACATATCTATCTCAAACAATACCGTTTTAAAATTAGAAGCAATTTTCCTATAGTAGGTTGCTTTAAATGTGAAGCTTTTCCCATGATGTTATAATATTTTGTTTTCGGATGTTTCAGATTTAGCGTTTCTGTAATTTATGACATTGGGTTTGCGGCTTCTGTTTGGACATTGCACTAAAAGGTCCTTACTGTCTTGCAGGAATCTTTAGTTCCTCTGACTTTTATTTTTACATATTGCTAAAACTTCATATAGAGCAAAATTTTATTTGCACTTTATCCCTTGTGCTGTCAGAATAAATTACTTGCATAGATTACTAACTTCTCTTTTGTTGCTAATTACTTGCATATGTTGCTAACTACTCAGTTTGCAACAGATAAAAGTACAGGAAACCCCAACATTTTCTTTCATGATTTGGATAGAACATACAATTTCAAACAACTTTCCAATTTACTTCTATTATTTAATTTGATTCATTCTCTTGTTAGCCTTTGCTGAAGGTACATCATTGCACAAATCGTAGATCTCTATAGCCAATCACAAGTGAGACAAATGTATGCAGAAACCAGCAACCAGTGTATCATTCCACAATTCAAGGTACAGGCAAAGGGGAGACAAAATACATATGCCAGGGTACCTAGGGTCAAACCCAGAAAAGAGGCCAGATAGAAGAACCCCAAGATTTCTACAGAGAATAACCAAGCTCAAATTGGCATTAGCATGAGTCATTTAACACCCCCCCCCCCCCCATGAGTCTTAGCGCCAAATCCACCATAGGGTCACTTCCTACACAGAGGTCATATATTTGGTTTATTTTATTTATTTTTTGGCGTAATAAAAATGTTGCACTATTGTTTGGAGATGTTTCTTGAGCTGAAGGGTGATATCATTGAAAAATAATTAAAAATATATATTTAATGGGTCTAGATGTATTATCTCCATGGCAGGATTATAAATCTATCTTTTTATGTTTGCAAATATAGAATGTGCACTCAATAATCATTATACCTTCTCCAGGGGTCTACTACAAGCTATTGGAAGAGCTGTGATAAGGGTCTCAAAAGCTTTTTGTGGGGTTTTCAAATTCAAGGTCATTCAAATCCTTTAGAAATTAGAGAGAATCCTGGTTATTATATGGTTATCCAGTGGGTTCTCACCATATTAAACTCACTAAAACTCAACCAATTTTTCAACAGTTTTTTGCATCCTTGGATTAGTCTAATTCAACAACGTTGACCTCTAGATACCCATTTTGGGTTGTTTGGAGTTTCATATATTGGCTGTTTGCACTGGTTATTATTAATGTAGAATCTCTGCTTTTTTGCTCTTGAAAAAGTTTGCATAGAGGCAAACAAAACGCGTAGAGGAGGAGAGCAGGAATGGTTTATTGAACCAACAGTAAGGATTTGAAACAGAAATTGAAGTACGAAGGTCATCACGGATGCTTCATGAGAACATGGCCTCTGACTGCTGCACGGAACTGCATGATATGCGATTGCACTTTTTATCTCTTGTAAGTGTTTTTAACTAAATGCTGCCTTCATTTGGGGTTGCGCCTTTGTTCCTTTGTTTTTATACAGATTGTTTTGATGTTAGAGCATAGACAATACGCCTCGGGATAATGGCTGCACCCCTATCAGGACTATAACAGACGATTACTTTAAAAACAGAAAGAACTATGCTCTGAATTATTTTTTGTCTATATTGTATGGACTATGGACTGGTAACTTATAGACATTGTTTTATATGGGTTGTAGTCCAGCTTTATAAACTTTCTTTCTTCTTTTTAAGTCTGGGTCACAGTGGGTGGGATTTATTCTCTTTCTTTGTGTACTCATCATCTTTTTTTCTCTCTTGTGTTCTTTTCACTTTGTTGTATCCTCCAGTGCACATAGTAAGCGCTGCAGAAATGTATTGCCTTCTATTTGAACAATTTATGCTTCAAAAGACAAATAAGTAATATATAAACAATATTTGTATAATTGGTTGAGTTTATAAATGTAGAATAGCATCATGTTATAAAACGTAACGTTTATTAACGTGTGAAACAAATAGTTTAATGCAGCGTGTTTGGCTTCCTCCAAGGAGACTTAACTACTGAAAATGATTAAAGGTATATATATGGCCACAAGAAAACTAGACAGAGGGAGCTATGGTTAAGCTGTTGAAGTATGTTTGTTTATGTTCCAGGTTGTTTGTAACCAAGGGAATGAAATTACAACTAAAGGCCTAGATTACTAATGGAACGTAATTTATAGCGCAGGGAGCATTATCTTTTGCGCAAACCCATGTAAAAAAATAACCAAAAATCTTGTGTGAGTGGTAAATATTTTAGCCAAAGTACCTTAAAGAAGCCGCCACCATCTGACATTTAGAAGTTAGCCCGCTCTAGAATACTGCTCGAGCAATGTTAACACAATATAGCTAATATTTTTGTGCTCCACTTGTAATCTAGCTCAAATTATGCATGTGAGCAGTGTGTGTACATTGAGAGAAGGTACAGGAAAATTGACATTATTTAGCAGGCGTTAGATGATCAGGAAATATACCACAAATATCTCTTAAAGTTTGCCTGCAAACTTAATGTCAATAAACTCTTAATTATCGTTACCTGGGGAGTAACCACTTTAATATCTTTCTTTGATGTGTATTCACTAATATGGCTTGAACTAATACTTTCTTGTGTATATGCAGTTTGAACAGGTATGTTGCAGATAAATTAAAGTTGTATTAAAGTCAAACTTAATCTTACATGATTTAGCTAGAGCATGAAATTTTAAGCAACTTTCCAACTTCTATTATCTAATTTGCTTTGTTGTCCTTTGTTTAAAAGCATACCTAGAAAGGCACAGTAAAAGCAATGCACTACTGGGAGCTAGCTGCTAATTGGTGGCTACACATATATGCATCTTGTCATCAGCTCATCCAATGTGTTCAACTAGCACCCAGTAGGGTATTGCTGCTGCTTCAACAAAAGATACCAAAAATTATAAAGCAAATTTAAAAATAGAAGTAAATGGAAATTTGTTTAAAATTATATGCTTGCATATTAAAAAGCTCTTTCTGCCCATAAAAAACCCAGACCTTTTAAATGGGATGAGCTTGCAGAAATAACATACATCCTTATGTCATCTTTCTCTCTATAAAAAATATCTCCTTATCTTATCTCTTTTTCTATATAAAAAACCCTCATGTATATGTATGTATCTCTACGTTAAAGCCCTTTGTCTGCCTTTTTTTTCTAACACCTGAGACCTCATATCTTTGAGCTGTTATAACCTTTTTGTGCAATATTTTTTTATAATTAGTTAGTATAAGTGTAACTGTACTGTTATTTATATTTTTGATGTGTGTTGTAACACTTTTTTGTTTCACGAAAGAGTTAACCAGAGCTCTGAGGACGCGCTATCCCAATGCGTGCTAACTTCAAATGCGCACAAGCGATCGCGTTCACTTTCAACTTGCAATACGAGCTATACACCCGATGTGCGCAAACACCTGCGATAAACCCTTTTGACTTGCACGTAACTGTTAGAGCGCCACTTGTAATCGTGCCCTTAGTGTGCAATGCAGATTAACAAATTACATTTTTTTAATGTTACTGAACTCAAATTATGTAAGACTGAATTTGTGCTATGCCTTACTGAATATTGACATAAACAGGAATTGATGCGTATTTTGTATTGCTGCTATATATGTTTGTAAGTAAGGGGAGAATTGTATAGATCAGAGTCATAAAATCTTAAAGGGACACTCAGGTCAAAATTAAACTTTCATTATTCAGATAGAGCAGCAATTTTAAACAACTTTACAATTTACTTCCATTAACAAAATGTGCACAGTCTTTTTATATTTACAATTTTTGAGTCACCAGCTCCTACTGAGCATGTGCAAGAATTCACAGAATGAACGTATATGCATTTGTGATTGGCTGATGGCTGTCACATGGTACAGGGGGAGTGAAAATAGACATAACTAGACAAGATCACCCAATAATACAAGAAACAACTTAAGATGCAACCTTTCTAAGTCCAAAATTGCGATTGTCCATTATGTAAGTCCTGCTTAGACAGGTGTCCTGTCTTGTAACCTCATTCCACAACTATGACCGCGTTTCTCAGTTATAAGCTGTTTCATCAGACTTCCTAATTTCCGATGGCCTTAATGAATGTGTCGATCTAGCCGCTTTTGATCTATGAGATATATCCAATTAAAATATATCCAATTAAGATATATCCAATTAAAATATATGATATCCTTAACATTATGTGTATATCGATATCTACACCACTCACTAATTCGTTATCAATTATATATTTACTTTTTAGCCACTTCCCATCACTTAGCATTAATCTTGAGCCCCCACACATTATTTGCAGTATATTGTGAGTTCCATAATATCATCTCTAGCACATACTATACATAGTATGCGCACTTTCACTACTATTACTCATGATCACTTATCTCCCTTGCCCCAAGTCCCATCTCAGCATCATAGCACTGACTTACTAGTACACATCACACTTAGCATGTGCACCTGATCATTAACACTCTGAATATTTATCTGATTTGTCTGAGTCCCTATCTGTTATTCATATTATTATGATATTTTTATCACTCCTTATTCTTCACTTTTTCCACCCCTTTATGTAGATATCTCATCTGAGACGAATACCCCTTGCAATCTCAGACCTACACCATCACTGACGTCACTATCCCAATTTAGTCAACACACCCCTACCACACAAATTTATACATATCACAATAAGGTAGATATGTTTACTAACTTCAGATCCACATCACCGCAATAGTTAAATGCTTTTATACTTCTATCACCTTTATCGCACTTAATCTGGTTGGCTAGATGATGAGTCCAGGCAGATTAGTGTAATTTATTTGTCCAGATCTGGCCAATTCTACTTTTTTATTTATAACCATATACTATTGCTGCCTTCCACTATTATAATTATTTTTCTAACAATCAATCACTATAGGATATACAGATATCAGAAAATCTGTTATCCTATTATTTCCATATAATAGAAATGGAATAAAGGTCTGAATTGTTAGACTTTATTTATTCATTCACACACAGTATTATACATTTATCTTAGCATGATCACCTCTGTCAATTGGCATAATATATACATTTATTACTAGTGAGCATTTTATTTATATTTACTACATGAGGCTCTACTTTGTTAGGGTGAGAATCAGCCGTGATATGATTACACCCCTAGTCACTCATATACATGTAATGTCACAGTTCCATAGCTCATCACATAGGAATTATGTAGCTTAACCATTTATTTTAATCAATACACACCACATTAGTTTAGGATCGCTATTGCTCGTTTTTAATACTATATACATTTATATCAATTACGTTTATTTCACTTATCAGATGCCACGAATAACACTGTGGTTTTTGAGAATATGTCAATCTCTAATACGCCTCTTTATGCTGTAAACAAACACTGTTGTCCAATTATTTAGTCTCACATCCTGATAAATGTCAAAACCCTGGGCTGGTATCACATTCGGTCTGCCCTACCACGCCCACCTTTATTTAAATGATTATTTAGGCCCAATCACCTAGCTATACGTCAGAGTCAATGGGCTGACACTAAATTCTGTTAGCCGCTATAGGCTTAGAATGTTTTTATTCACCTTATGCAACGTCTAGAGGGATTAGAGTAGATCCGTAGAGTGGCGGTTTTGTGGTCAAGTTTAAAAATCAAACGTTAGTATTATTTTGGTGTACAGTTCGTGATGAGCTCGCAGACTGCTGACACGCTATAATTTAACTCACATCCCTTTTCACAAGTGCTATATATTAGGCGCCAATTACACAACAGAACCTTCTTTGAATGACATGTCTGACTAAGACATGCGCACTGCGTTTTCTAACACGCTAACTAGTTTGTTACTATTATTGTGCTATAATGGTTACAATGCCCTATTATTACAATTTTGTATTGATTCTAGCGGTAACTAAGTGTTATACTATTTAAGAATTACACGATCTACAAAGGTTTGTTCCACTATGTTTTTCGAATTTGATCAATCCTGTTAACAAACCCTGAGGGTGTTGTTGTTATGTCTCAGTTTAGATTCAAAAGTTTATTCCTTTTAAATAAAGGTTTGTTGCTCTTTTTTGTGCTAAGCAAGTAATTACAACTTAAAATTACCTGAATAGACAATGTGAGTCATTTATATGAAATCTTAAACTGAAGTGAAACGACTTGATTAAGTTGGAGTTAGAAACTCTTGTAAGAGTTAAACAATGAATTCGCTCAGTTATGAGTCTTAATACCAATCTTGAGTTAAAGTAGTATCCTTCTATCTTCACGCACACACACTCAATCACACTAAAATATGTATTAAAAGATAACTGTGCTTCTTCTGTCCATTTATATTTCTGTTTTTTACTAGTTAAACATGTTAATGGTTTCACAATCATTGAGAAATTAGCAATAAATTTACGGTAAAAATTTGCAAAACCAATGAATCTTTGTAAGGCTTTTACAGTTGTTGGCACCGGCCAATTTATAATTGCATTTATTTTTTCTGGATCCATTTGTATTCTGTCAGGTTTTATGATATAACCTAAAAATTTGATCTCTTATACATGAAAGGAACATTTCTCAAGTTTAGCATATAATTTGTGTTCCTTCAATCTAGTAAGTACCCAACGGACGTGTTTTTCATGTTCTTGTATGTTTTTTGAATAGATCAGAATGTCGTCTAAATATATTATAACACATACGTCTATTAGATCACGGAAAACCTCGTTAATAAAATGTTGAAAGGTAGCGGGTGCATTACTTAGCCCAAATGGCATGACATTATACTGGTACAAACCATAACGTGTCCTAAAAGCTGTCTTCCATTCGTCACCCTGTTTGATGCGTATGAGATTATAAGCTCCTTTCAAATCGAGTTTAGAATAGATGGTAGCGCCATGTAACCGTTCAAGAAGCTCAGGTATAAGCGGAAGTGGGTATCTGTTTTTTATTGTTATGTTATTTAACGCTCTGTAATCTATGATGGGACGAATGGTTCCATCCTTGTTTTTTACGAGAAACATACCTGCTTCTGCAGGAGAGGTTGAATGTGAAATGAAACCCTTACGAAGGTTATCATCTAAATATGACCTTACAAAAGATAATTCATTTTGAGATAACGGATATATCTTTCCGTGTGGAATTTGACTATTAGGTATCAAATCAATGGGACAGTCAAATTCCCTATGAGGAGGCAGATTTTCTGCCTCTTTCATGTTAAAGACCTCTACCAAGTCCTGATAAGGCTTGGGTATACCATTCTCCAATACAGATATTGTACAGTGAGGATAACAAGTCTTTAGACAATAAGGCGAATCTAATTTTAAGTCATTAAGTGTCCAGTCTATGGTAGGGTTATGTTTCTGTAACCATGTATACCCAAAAATGAAACTGTGTAAAGAAATAGGAATTAAATCAAATGTGATATATTCAGTATGTCCATCTTTAGTTGTTATGAGTAAGGGTATGGTGTGGTGGGTGATAGGACCATGTTGTGTAAGAGATCCATCTATCAATTTGACAAAAACAGGTTTTGCTTTACACACATATGGAATTTTATTATTTTTAACAAAGGTACTATCAATATAGTTTCCAGAAGCCCCTGAGTCAATCAATGCTGTGGCTTGTATGTTTCTCTGATCCCACTGTAAGGAAAAAAATATAGTCATTTGTGTGTCAGAGCTTATATGGCACAATTGAGAATTATGAGCTTGCTTACCCTTCTTTTGTTTGAGGAGTATCGGACATGTAGCAACTGTATGCTCCTTGTGAGCACAGTAGAGACATAATTTCTCCAATCGTCTCCTGATTTTCTCCTCTGGGGTGAGAGGACCCTTGATGACCCCTATTTCCATAGGTGTACTAGGAGCTGACGATCTTTCAGAAGTTGGAGTATACATGGAGTAACGTTTAGGTATAACGTCATAACCTTTTCTTTCTGCTTTTCTTTCACGAAGCCTGCGGTCCAAGGTAGTACTTAATTTAATTAAACCAGAGAGGGTTTCAGGAACCTCTAACCTAGAGAGTTCATCCTTTAAATTTTCCGAGAGTCCTAAACGAAATTGATTTTTTAAAGAAATTTCGTTCCATTGAGAGTCATTTGACCACATTTGAAATTCGGTAGTATATTCCTCGACAGTACGTTTTCCCTGTTTTAAAGAGCGCAGTTTAGTTTCTGCAGTAATCTGGGTGTTGGCATCCTCATATAAGTTTGCCATGGCGAGGAAGAAATCCTGTAATGAGTCTAAGATTGGGTTATTAGTTTCAAAGAACCTATTGGCCCAAGATCTGGGTTCCCCTTGCAGAAATGAAATGGTGGTGCACACCTTAATTCTTTCTGAATGATAAGTACGTGGGCGTAGAGAGAATAGCAGATGACATGCATTTTTAAAATCTCTATACTCATTACGTTTGCCAGAGAAGGGTTGAGGGTATTGTATATGTGGTTCAGGGCAGTCAGTAGTTTTTGTAGGAATACATTCTTTAACTAAGGATCTTAATGCTACCATTTCTGCTTGTACCTCAGTTAACCCTTTGTTTAAATAATCAAGTTTCTGAAAAACATTGGTTAATTGATTTTTTACTTCCTGGGGATCCATCTTATAATCTGTATACAAGATTTCCCCTAAACTTTTGGGCCTGAAGATTCTGTTATGTCTCAGTTTAGATTCAAAAGTTTATTCCTTTTAAATAAAGGTTTGTTGCTCTTTTTTGTGCTAAGCAAGTAATTACAACTTAAAATTACCTGAATAGACAATGTGAGTCATTTATATGAAATCTTAAACTGAAGTGAAACGACTTGATTAAGTTGGAGTTAGAAACTCTTGTAAGAGTTAAACAATGAATTTGCTTAGTTATGAGTCTTAATACCAATCTTGAGTTAAAGTAGTATCCTTCTATCTTCACGCACACACACTCAATCACACTAAAATATGTACAAATATCAGTCATACAATCTTGCACAGGAAGGCAGAAATAGTTAACTTGATAGAAGCTTTAAGTGGCAAGTCTGATAATCCACTATAGCGGAGTTAACCAAAACAACCTCTGAATAATATGCACAGACTTATCCGGTTAGGCAATTGGCAATTCAGATAGAATACAAGTACAGATATGGCAGTCTTATTTCAAGTACATGCAGTGAGCAATAATGCAGCATACGATACCGGTAACCAATTTGTGAGAGGAGAGATGAGATGTGACCGTTGTTTAGGAAACTGCGTGGCGTGTGTGCGGCTTAGTTCCGGGACGCGGAGGCAAGTAGATCCGGCTGCGTATGAATCTGATCCAGATGATGGTAGGTGTCTGAAGGGGAAATAATCCAAGACTTCAGGAAATTAGAAGTAAAGCCAAAAGTACAAAATGACCTGAAAGGAAAAAGTATGAGCAACAAGTAGTGGTTGTTTAACTTCAATCTTCAGGCAAGGACTGTTTGATAGAACTTGCCTAATAAAGGGAGGATCATGAGATGGGAGGGGATAGCCCTTAAAGCGATATCACAGTTGTTTTGATAAAAACGCTTCTGTCTGAGATGCCATTGTTTATATATAAAATGGTGGGTCACCACTATGGTTACATATATTACATATATTATGTATGCATATTTGTTTACATCTAGTTCTATGTGCATGAATTTTATTTAGATCAATTGTTGCTAGTCACCAGAGAGATGCATGTTTAATCACTTATGTACTATCCATCAAATTTATTGAGATGTATTATGTTGATTATCATAAGCAAGATGTTGATGAGATGCATGCTGATTTAGCTATTTATTTACTTATTTTAACATATGGTAGAGGAGTTACCATGTTATTTGTAATATGATAGGCCAATAGGGCACCAATGGTCACTCAGGCCCCTCCTGTTACCATGTGATACTGAGTAAGACTAATTAGATGTTTGGTATATATAGCAAGTGTTCCCTAATGTTTTATGAAGCCTGATGAAACAGCTTATAGCTGAGAAACGCGTCACCTTGTTTTTATTATTTTAATAAAGCAATTTTATATTTTGAACACTTGCTACCATCTTTTTTGCCATTTTTATCCCTCTGGCTGAGAGGGAACTTTCCTGGGTCTATCCTGACCATTGGTGTATCCTGGGTCTATCCTGACCATTGGTGTTTCTGGATTTCCATCTGTGTCCAGTTGGCCTAAGGTTAAGTCTGGTGGGTGACTATATGGATTCCATCCTGCCTATATAGCATCAAAGGAGATGCTACAACTATTGTGAGTACCATTCTCTTCTATCATACTGATTCACCTGTGTTAAGGCAATACTAGGCCATGTAGGCACCTGTGTTTCTTTTTGTCGTTTTGATACAGACACTACATCATTACCGGGAGTTGGTCTTCTGGGTGACTGTAATAGATCCCAGACTGTCTCCATAGCACTAATTGAGGTGCTTTCATGAATGTGAGTTCACTCCCTGTATACATATCATATTGTTTTTGGATCAAACCATATTGGGCCATGTGGCGCTTCTGTCTTCTCTTGTCTTTGTAAATTACTGTATGTTGTTGCATGTAAAGGACAGTGATTGTTTCAAAGTGTATTCTTCTTTCCCTCCCTTCCTCTCTCCCTTCTTTTGCTTTCTCCCTCCCTTCCTCCCTCAACTCACTCCCTTCTTTCTCTCAACTCCCTCCCTTGCGCCCTTCTTTTACTCCTTTCTTTCCCTCCCCACTTTTCTCTTCTCCCTCTCTCCCTTCCTGCTTTCCTTTCCCTCCCTTTTTCCCTCTCCCCTTCTTTTCTCTCCCTTCTCTCAGGTAGAAAATTATATGAGATGCCTGCACTTCAACCCACCTGTATGCAAGTGTTTTGCTAGACCGTTTTATTTTGAATTGTTATGAAAAACAAATAAAACAAAAACATTTTACACACTGGCCCAAAAAAATAACAAGTTGAAAAAAGGCCTAAAACCTTTTAAGGGGGCAGCAGAATTTTGAGTGCCTAGGGCAGCACAAAACATAAATATGCCACTGGTAGCAGTAGTATAATCTATTTGTAGAGCACTAGTATATTTTGCAGTACCTGCACATTATTATGGAGTTATATATTATATACTAGAGTTGCAACTTTTTTTTTGCCTAAAAAGAAATTAATAGAGACGAAAGATAATCCCGCACCGAACAACTTAATTATTTTTACGTATCTCATACTTCCTTTTTAATCGCTTCCTGTATTTCTCAATATTTCCTCTTTTGGAAAGTATTCTAAATATCAACAATTTTGTCTCGGTATAACAAAATAAGACCAAAATAATTTCCAAACTAAAACAAAAAAATGTGAGACACGAGCTTCTAAACAAATCAATAATAGTTGCAAATCTGATTTTAACATAAGTTCTCAAATCATCAAAGAATATCTGATCCACGTAGCCATTAATATTGTAATATTTTTCTTATTCAAATTTGAAGCAATTTAATTGGAGTATAAATTTTTAGCAAAAATAATAATAAATAAATAAAATGATGAGTAGAGTTTCCTATAGCTATGTCCAAAATTTCTTTATTGGATATCTGAAGTGTATTTTTCTCTTTTTAGTAATTTAAATAATTTTGAATATTGTTACTTTAAATTAAATGAGAAATTCAAAATATATACAACTTTAAAATGCTTTTTACATTGAACAGATGATTACTATTGTGATGTCATTTTATACATATATATTAAATTTGGTAAATACATTCATATTTCCAGATTCATTTTTCATGAAAGATTTTCATAATGTACAGACACTGCAGCCACTTATCAACGTCTTGGAGGTAAAACTAGGACAAAAGAGCCGCACCAGATTTACCAAAATTATCCCCCCTAGGAGGCAATTTTTATTGCCTTGATTAATGTGTTTTGATTCCTAGCTTGATGTTTGGATAACATGAACCTATAATGTCCACTGAGGTTCATATTTCATTGCTTTCAGTTTATACTAATGGCTGTAAAATACAACCACATATATATCACAGAGAAAGGTTAACTTGTACTGATTCATTAGATTTTTCTACTTGTGAAAACTGGAGCAGGCAAATATTTTAGCAGATCAATAAACATAATAATTACTAGTCTCCACAATTTGTTTTTGTTTAATACTTGGTAAGTACCAAACATAGATTATTTATTAAAGGGACACTAAACCCATTTTTTTTCTTTAATGATTCAGATAAGAGCAGCAATTTTAAGCAACTTTCTAATTTACTCCTATTATCATTTTTTCTTCGTTCTCTTGCTATCTTTATATTAAAAGCAGGAATGTAAAACTCAGAAGCCGGCCCATTTTTGGTTCAGGACCTGGGTTACTCTTGCATATTGGTGGCTAAATGTAGCCACCAATAAGCAAGTGCTATCCAGGGTGCTGAACCTAAAATTGCTTTACATTCCTGCTTTTTAAATAACAATACGAAGAGAACGAAAAAAAATTGATAATAGGAGTAAATTAGAAAGTTGATTAAAATTGCATGCTCTATCTGAATCACGAAAACAAATGGGGTTTAGTATCCCCTTAATGTTTTACGCAAAGAAAACAATAGTAAAATATTTTTTTTATTAAACATATTATTATAAACCTTTTGCTAAACACTTTAAACAACAACAAAAAAACACAGCTATTATGGCAATAGGTAATATGTCCACTATTGTTATTCCAGCCAACTTTGTAAAAAATAACTCAGCAAACGATGGTCAAAGTTGACTATTTTCAGTTTACTGTAAAGTACAGTATATGATGAAAGCAGTAGAATATGCTGGCAAATTTAATCTTTATCAATAGGCAACTTTTTATTCACAAGGGAAACTCAGGGCCATTATAGCATTCTACCAAACCTCTTAAAGGGACAGTATACACTCATTTTCATATAACTGCATGTAATAGACACTACTATAAAGAATACGATGCACAGATACTGATATAAAAATCCAGTATAAAACTGTTTAAAAACTTAACTAGAAGCTGTCAGTTTGGCTCTGTTGAAAAGGTAGCTGGAAAGCCCACTGCAAGTGGCAAATAAGACACTCCCCCTTCTTTTGCATATGAAAAGACCCTTTACACAAACAGGAGCAAGCTGGAGAAGGTAGCTGACGGTATTCAAATAAAACTTTGGGGCTTGGTTAGGAGTCTGAAAATCAGAGCAATGTTATTTAAAAATAAGCAAAACTATACATTTATTTAAAAATAAAACTTTATGGGCTATATAAATAGATCATCTACAAAACATTTATGCAAAAAAAAAAATTAATGTATAATGTCCCTTTAAACATTTCTTACTGCACAGGGCACATCAGAGACAAAGCACCCGGTGAGGCTTGAAACGTGTAAGAAATTTGTTAGTGAGTTGTAATAACCCTGAATTTCACTTGTGAATAAGATATTGGATAAAGATAAAAGTTTTCAGAGTATTCAGTTGTTCTTTTCATAAATTTACCTAAGTGTTAACGGTAGAATATCTACTACCACAGAGAGCACAAAGCAACCATTGATAAGTGCCAGCATGTAAAACCTGGAAAGCAAGGACCTTATATGATAAATTATGTCAAAAGAACCGTGGAGATTGCAAACTGCTTATGGAGCATATTGGGATATAACAAGGTCACCCCCTGTATAATGGAAAACCTGTGATCAAAGAAGAGATGTTTAAAAAGGACCTATCTGACATATAAAGCCTGCATCTCTAATCGTGGTTTTTTAAAGTTCCTGAATAAATTTGATAATAAAGGGACATAAAATAAGTTGGGATAGAGACAAAATATGTACTTTAATTACTTGCAAATTTGTACTGCAGTGCCTCGCCATAAATCCTTTCTTTTAAGTTTCCGAATTGTACAGCTCTAACTCCCCCCACACAATTCCTTCTATGGCTGCATCTATATCTACCTTTGATTAGATAGAATGCAGACTTTAACACTCATAATCTGCTGGAGCATGCCTAGAAGCAAGTAAGCAGTTGTGAACTCAGTTGAAATACAATGCCTGTGTTTCTAAAGCTAAACACTTATAAGGGGGGTGGACCAGACTACTCCAAACAGCATGGCTATGTAAGTATTTTTGCATATTTTTGAAAATTCTTTAAAATACTTGCCAGCAAATTTTAAACTATTTTTATGCAAACTATTTATACTTAATTAGCCCTTTTAGGATATGAACAGATCTCAATATGTTTTATGGCACTTTAACTTTTCTGTACCCAAGAGTACAATATTTTTTCTTCTAAAGTTTAGAAGAGAGCCCTGAAGACTATTGAACAGTTTTAGAAGGTGGAATCACAAGAAGGAAAGTTCTATCTCCAGATAACACAGCACAGGTAGGTTCAGAGCTGCACCTCTTCAGTACGTTCTATATGGATATGTAAAACATATACAGCAAATAACTTACACACTCTACTTAAAGGGATAGTAAACCCCAAAATTTTATTTTGTGATTCAGATAGAACAAACAATTTTAAACAAATTTCCAAATTAATTCTATTATCAAATTTTCTTCATTCTCTTGTTATCCATTGCTGAAGGAACAGCATTGCACTACTGACAGGAAGCTGAAAATATCTATTTAGCCAATCACAAGAGACAAATGTGTGCAGACACCAATTAGCAGCAGCTCCCACTAGCGTATGATATGTGCGTATTCATTTTTTAACAAGGGATACTATGAGAACGAAGCACATTTGAAAATAAAAGTGAATTTAAAAGTGTCTTAAAATGACCGGCTCTATCTGAATCATGCAAGTATAATTTTGACTTTCCTATCCCTTTAATATTGATAATTAATTTTACATAAATTGAGTTTGACTAACTTGTAAATGGAAATCACTACTATAGAAAAAAATTTATGTGTTTATATTAAAAAAGTAGAAGTTGCCTGAAAATTACTTACAAAGTAAGTATAAACCCAACTTTATTTTAAAAATGTTAACTAGAGATAGAATTTTTTAAAGTCTGTTTAAAATGAACATGAATATTTATTTTTAAAATTATAATCAGTAGTAATAATCAGCATTCATGTATTTAAGTGAGATGTATATGTTAAAGACAAATAAAAGGTTTGTATTTGCATTGTGATCATTATAATTAATGATCTCTCTATATAAATTGCCCTAGTTAATGATTAACTGCTAAACATTTTCCACCTTTGGCTTTGCTATAGCAAGTTTATATGACCTGAAATTTCCAACTTTGGTCAAGTTTTTAATTAACAT
Organism: Bombina bombina; assembly: GCF_027579735.1. Classification (NCBI taxonomy): domain Eukaryota; kingdom Metazoa; phylum Chordata; class Amphibia; order Anura; family Bombinatoridae; genus Bombina; species Bombina bombina. The sequence continues at coordinate 43,728,808 of NC_069508.1, read as the reverse complement.
TTACTGCTAAAATGATTATCAATAAAAATAACAACAAATGGCAGTTTACAAGGCTGTTCTGTGCAACATTTAATGGACACATTTTTATGATAGACTGTTCTTGGTGTAAAGAATTGAAACTGATGATTTAAATTAGAAATACATTAAAAATGTGCAAATACACATATTTATCAAAATAATTCAAATAATAAAAAAAAAACATTTTAAATACTTTTATCTATAAAGAATACATATACATAGGAATACTTAAAGGGACATAATACTCATATGCTAAATCACTTGAAACTGATGCAGTATAACTGTAAAAAGCTGACAGGAAAATATCACCTGAGCATCTCTATGTAAAAAAAGAAGATATTTTACCTCGCAATCTCCTCAGTTCAGCAGAGTAAGTTCTGTGTAAAAAGTTATATTTCAGTTACTGCTCAGCTGCAGGTAAAAAAAAAAATGAAGAAATGAACAGCAGCCAATCAGCATCAGCAGTGCTGAGGTCATGAACTCTTTTACTGTGATCTCATGAGATTTCACTTAACTCTCATGAGTTTTCATTGTAAACTTCCTTACACTGAATAGGGAAATAAGATGAGTATGCACGAAAGCTCGTTCCTTCCGCTGTCCCGGGACAGACATACTCATTTGTTGCTTAGAAGTCCTTTACAATGAGATGTGGCTACTGAGAAACTTTTGAGGTAAAATATCTTTGTTTTTTACATAGAGATGCTCAGGTGATATTTTCTAGTCAGCTTTTTACAGCTATGCTGCATCACTTTCAAGTGTTTAAATATTTGGGTATTATGGCCCTTTAATATATTAAATGTGTAAGAAAAAGAAAACAAGAATAAAAGTTATGTATATATATATATATATATATATATATATATATATATAAATTGATATATATGCAATAATTCATAATTCAATAATTATATAAATGCACTGTTTAACCATAACGGAAAATATACAAACTAAACATAGGAGTCTGACATAGATCTAAATTAAATAGTTTAGTATTTATTTATATATTTGCTTATCTTTTGCAGCTCAGTTGACCACAGGAGAGGGTTGTAAGAGCAAAACCAGTCTCTTAACACAATCTTGTTTTGTTGCTAAGCTCTAATATTCTATTTTGTCTCTAAAAAATACCAAATTGCTTGACTTTAAATTGACATGAGGGGAGGGTTATGCGTAACACCTGATGAAATTTCAAACACTTAAAATGGAATGAGAAAGTAAAACTAATAAGGAATATAAGCTAATAACATTCTATACCAAATTAATAGTTCAATGCTTTACATCCCAAAGTTAACACCACCAATGGAAACTCGCCATTTAGCTCTTAAAGGGACAGTCAAATCAAAATGAAGCTTTCATGATTCAGATAGAGCACCACATTTTGAGCAACTTTCAAATTCACCTTCATTATCTAAATGTGCACAATCTTTTTATATGTACAGTTTTTGAGGCACCAGCTCTGACTGAGCATGTGCAAGATTCACAGCATATACATATATGCATTTTGTGATTGGCTGATGGCTGCCACATGATCTATTTGCAAGGAAAATTTAACTAGCTTTGACATTTGTATGTATGTATTGGGTACTTGTAAAGCGCAGCTAATCACCCGTAAGGGTCTCAAGGCACTGCTCATTTTATCGACCTCAGAAGGCTGAAAGGTTGAGTGGACCTCGCAGGGGATCGGACCTGCTACAGAGCTCAGCCACAGTGCCTTAGCATGCTGAGCTAGTTTGAAATTCAAACTAAGTGCTTGTGCATTGTCTCTTTATTATGTATTTGTTGATTATGCTAAGATATTCTGTTGAGTGGTCATTTAAGCCAGCTGGAATTGATAAGTAGTCTTGATGGCAGTTTCAAATGAATCATCTGTTGATAGCTAACCTGCTTAAAGTGAAAGTAAATCCTAGCGTTTTACAAACACTAGGATTGACTTTTGAAACAAATAAAGGGGACTTTCATTCATGAAGTATAATATACTTCATGTAGAAAGCTCCTTTATTTGTTTTAACCAATCGCCGTTTTTAGCTGCTTTAGCAGCCCACGGCTAAACAAATTTTTTTGCTAAGAGGTGACGTTTTCACCTCTTAGCCAATAGCCGTATGGTAAATCCGGCTTGGCGCCCATGGGAGCCAGATTTACCACACAGGCTATTGGCTAAGAGGTGAAAATGTCACCTCTTAGCAAAAAAATATTTAGCCGTGTGCTGCTGTAGCAGCTAAGATCGGCGATCAGTTAAAACAAATAAAGGAGCTTTCTACATGAAGTATCTTATACTTCATGAATGAAAGTCCCCTTTATTTGTTTTACAAGTCAATCCTAACGTTTGTAAAATGCTAGGATTTACTTTCACTTTAACTATTTAAAAAAAAGACACGGTATCCAAGTTGGTTTTCACTTGTAAAGAACAACTTTATAAACCAACTCCCATTTAGCTAAATTCGACTAACTAAGCGTTGTCTGTGTCAGGAAAAGTGCCATATCTCTTAAAATGCCCATGTGCTAGAGAAACTATATTAATTCCACTGAATCAACTTCCACTTCAAACAAATGAACCCCTCCACTATCATCAAGTGTTACAATGTTATTAATTATATCTCTCTTATTGCTTTTCAATTGATCACTCACCAAAATATATCTCTGCTCCCCATCACATTACAGCAATAATGCCTTGCCACTTACTACTCCCTTGATACCCACCTCTTAGATCTAGACACCCTTGTGTGGCATTGTACTCTTTAATTCCACCCCAACAAAACCAACTTTCCTCCTTTACAACAAGGCCTCTAACCCACTGTGACCCTCCCAACTCAACCACCTATAGAAGACCAAAACAGAGATTAAGAAGAACTCTAACATTAAGCTCCCCTTTAACCGTGAAAAAGATTAATAATTGTAAATGCTTGTCCCACCCACTGCTGATGGACTGTAGAATAGTGCTGAATTTAGGTTTAAGGAATCTAAACTATATATTTATATACAGTACTGTTCAAAAGTCTTAGGCCACCATAAGATTTGTTGTTTAACCCTTTGAGTGCTAACAACGGCTCTGAGTCGTTGCAAATTGTTACAGTCAGGTGCTGCACTCAGTCGTCGCTAGCACTCACCCACCTTGAGGGCAATCTGGGGGCTTCCACTGAATCCCACCCCGGCGATCAGGCCTGTATATTGACAGGTATCACTGGGGCTTCACGTTTGGCATTGAGACATCATGAGCAATGACATGATGACGTCACTGTGCAACTTTATTTAAAGTTGACAATGGACACGTTTAGGGAGATGGGGGCATGCTGCTTAGAAGCCTCTATCTCAGGCATCTAAGCAGCTACAGACCTCCAAGACCCACCATTGGAAAGGTAATTGCCTAACCATTCCAACGGTATATGTCTTGGGGATCTGGAACAAATTAAAAAGTTAAAAATAAAAAGCTCAAAACCAGCTTAGCACCCAGGTGGGAAATGGCTTAGCAGCCAAAGGGTTAAGCAATGGTTTAATGACAATATATAATATAATTTGTATGCAGTATTAAAAAACTGGGAAAAATCTGAAAAAAACTGCTTCTATACGCTAAAGTGGCAAGTATCTTATGTCAAAATGACTGCTGTGAAAAAGGTCTATTACACCAGGTTTGTGCAAGACATGCTTGAGCATAACATAAGCATGTGGTATGAGTTTAATTAATTGGAAGCTTGCTAATAAGACCAACTTTCAATCACATAATTCCATTCAAAATGCCAAGATCACAGAATTTGACAGACATACAATCATACTTTTGCATCAACAAGGTCACTCTCAAAAGGGAAATCAGCAAACAAACTGAATACTCAAGATGTAGTACTCAGGAGAGGTCAAGGACAAAAAAAGGACTGAAAAGCCAAAGAAACTTTGAAAATCTGATGAGAAATTTCTCAGAGTTTCTGCTTTGAAAGACCAGAAGAAGTCCAGCAAGGATCTGGCAGCTTCATCTGGATGCCAAGTTGACCCTTCTTCCGTCCGAAGAAGCTTGATTAGGAATGGTCTTTGTGGATGGGTAGCAGCCAAGAAACCACTTTTTTGGAAGGGAAATAGGGTGAAAAGGCTAAGATATGTGAAAGCTCACAAAGATTGTACTAAAGATCAGTGGAAAAAAGTATTATGGAGTGACAAATCCAAGTTTGAAATTTTTGGGTTCAATCATCGACAATATGTGAGATGAAGAGTTGGAGAGAGATGGAAGAATGAGTGCTTGCAACCTTCATTGAAACATGGTGGTGGGTCTGTCCTGATTTGGGGCTTCATTTCTGCCAGTGGTGATAGCAATATTGTCATAAATGCTGAAAAGTACAGACAGGTTTTAATTCATCATGCTATTACTTCTGGAAAGCATCTGATTGGGAATGGTTTTATTTTTAAGCATGATAACGATCCCAAGCACACAAAATAAAAGACAACCTAAATCTTAAAGAATGATGCCTGATGAAACAGCCACTGGTAGGCTGAGAAACGCGTTGCAATTATTTTTTAATTATTTTAATAAAGTAAGTTTTATTTAAACTTACCACTTGCTGCCATACTCTGTGTTTTTGTTCCAAAACACCATCAACCTGAGATTGGACACTGGAAGTTCCTGACCCCTGTGGGATAAGTCTACTGGGTGACTATATTGACCCCAGCTTGCCTCTATAGCACTAAGGGAGGTGCTCCACTAAATGTGAGTGTATATCTATCTCTCTACCTCCCACTGCTAGTCTCAACAATGCTAGGCCATGTAGGCTTCTTTGTGTTTTTCTTTATAATCCTCTGCAGAGATCCGGATACATTCTATAGTCCAGTCTTCTGGGTGACTGACACTGATCCCAGACTGCCTCGTCCACACCACTAGGGGTGTCTGACCATATGTGAGTGTAATCATTAACATCTATCAAAAATTCTGTTCCATACAATATTGGGCCATGTGGAGCTTCTGTTTTTTTGTGTTGTTTGCAGAATACTGATCTTGGATCTTGGCCGTGATCCTTAACAGTCAGCTGCCTCCACCAGCCCAGATATCACATTTCTCCACAATTTGAAGATACTGTTCCATAGCGAGTCCATTTATAAGCATTTATTATTATTGACAATTATCTTTATATAAACATGTGCATAATATCTGACTTATTACCTCATCTTATATTTTATATTGTGTGATTTGAATAATCTCTTTGTTTATTATTGTATGTGTGTACCCTACACCAGTGACCACATAATACAATTCTAATACTAGTAAATACTCCTATCACTCTAGTGATATATATTAGAACTGCCACATTTAGAGGTATTTAACACTGTTGGTGACACAAGGGCGCCTCCTATACAATCTATCAATCTAAATCTTAAAGAAGAACTCTGGGAAGTGCTGAAAGAATATATATACAACAAGAGTCCAGCACCATCCTGCTTGAGTGCACGCTGTTCCCAGGATACTGCTAATTCCTCATATATGATAAGTGAAATACAGCAGCACTTCTTAAAAAGGACCTTTATTAGGACCATATGTCCTAATAAAGGTCCTTTTTAAGAAGTGCTGCTGTATTTTGTTTATCTAGTGCTGAATGAAGCCTGGTATAATATATAGATATGTGCATGGCGAAAAAATTAGATTCAGAATTTTTCGAAGTTCGGTTCGGATCAATTTGAATTCAGAAAATTTGTAATCGATTCGTTTTGGATTCGTTTCGGATTCATTCGGATTCGAAGAAATTCGGCTGGATTCGGTTCGGTTCGGAAATTCGGAATTTCGGTAAGTGTTAGGTGGGATTAGACTAGTATTATGTACTGTATATTAGGTGTAACCCATAGCAGAGTGATATAACCTAATATACTGTACAATACTAGTGTAATCCATGGCCATCCGAATTTACCAAATAAATCCGAAGTAATTCGGATTTATTCGCGAAATTCGGCAGTATTTTAATTTGGAAATTCGGTTCCATCCGAATCTCCGAATTTTCAGAATTTTCAGAATTTCTGAATCGAACCAAACCGAATTGCACCCTGTGGGGGTAAATTGCACATGCGCAAGATAATATAATTATTCCAAATTTGTCTAGGAAAACACACCAACATTATAAAAAGTCCACTTTTGCACTTTATCAACACCCATTGTTTTGATTTGTCCATTGTATTGCCGAAATAAAGGGCAAAGCCCATGGTCGGGAGGATTTTGTTTCACAAAGCTATTGCTGTGCATGCATCGTATGATTTTCATGGTATCTGCTCAAATCTAATCCAAATTGTTTTATTGTGGGGGATGGTTTTATTGTTTGGATTGTGATCACACAGAACTTAATAAACATGGATCAGGAGCTGAGAAAAATACCAATATATGGTATCTGAAATTTTGGAAGAAACCCAATTGCTGCTCCTGAGCCCACCTGAGCATGCTTTTCAACAAATGATACCGAAGGAAAAAAGTAAGTTTGATAACACAAGTAAATAGAAAAGTCTCTTGAAAATGCATGCTCTGTCTGAACCATGGGAGTCTAATTTTGAATTTACTGTTATTACAGAAATATGGGAACATGTCAATTCATAACTGTTGGAAAGAAGGAATTGCTGTGGAGAGTGTGAAGTGTGTGTGTGGGGGGGATGTGGTGATTAATGGTTATGAGTGTATAACCCCAAATAGCATTTTTAAACCAAAATATTATTGGTTTTATTATCTTGTGTCGCATTTTATTTTTAAAATTATTATAAATACACAGAGGAGGTAATGCAATAACTATATTTTATATATATATATATATATATATATATATATATATATATATATATATACAGTATACATATATATATATATATATATATATAGTGATGTCGCGAACCTAAAAATTTGTGTTTGCGAACGGCGAACGCGAACTTCCACAACTGTTCGCGAACGGGCGAACCGCCATTGACTTCAATGGGCAGGTGAACTTTAAAAAACCACAGGGACTCTTTCTGGCCACAATAGTGATGGAAAAGTTGTTTCAAGGGGACTAATACCTGGACTGTGGCATGCCGGAGGGGGATCCATGGCAAAACTCCCATGGAAAATTACATAGTTGATGCAGAGTCTGGTTTTAAGCCATAAAGGGCATAAATCACCTAACATTCCTAAATTGTTTGGAATAACGTACTTTAAAACATCAGGTATGATGTTGTATCGATCAGGTAGTGTAAGGGTTACGCCCGCTTCACAGTGACAGACCAAACTCCCCCGTTTAAAGGGACAGTCTACACCAGAATTTTTATTGTTTTAAAAGATAGATAATCCCTTTATTACCCATTTCCCAGTTTTGCATAACTAACACATTTATAATAATATACTTTTAACCTCTGTGATTATCTTGTATCTAAGCCTCTGCAAACTGCCCCTTTTTTCAGTTCTTTTGACAGACTTGCAGTCTAGCCAATCAGTGCCTGCTCCCAGATAACTTCTCGTGCACGAGCACAGTGTTTTCTATATGAAATACGTGAACTAACACCCTCTAGTGGTGAAAAACTGTTAAAATGCAATCTGAAAGAGGTGGGCATCAAGGTCTAAGAAATTACCATATGAACCTCCTAGGTTAAGCTTTCAACTAAGAATACCAAGAGAACAAAGCAAAATTGGTGATAAAAGTAAATTGGAAAATTGTTTAAAATTACATGCTCTATCTGAATCATGAAAGTTTATTTTGGCCTAGACTGTCCCTTTAACGCACCACAAACAACCGCAAACAGTCCATTTGCACAACCGCAAACTCCCCATTTGCACAAGGTTGGATACCAAACTAGCCATATCCCGTTCCTTGTCCTCACTGATGTCATTGAAGGTCTCTTCCTCCACCCAGCCATGTACAACACCAAGGGTCCCCGAAAGGTGACAACAAGCCCCCTGCTGTGTTTGGTCTTTTTGTTTTGCACCACCTCCTCAAAGCCACCTTCCTCCTCTGACTCCTCTTCTTTAGACTCCTCTCTCTGCGTTGCCTCTCTCTGCATTATTATAAGGTGTGTTAAGTAGTACTATTCCTATCAGTTTAATCCCTGTTACGTCCCCTATCAGGGGGACGTGTATATGGCATTGATTTTAGGAACCGGGAGATGGAAAAAGATGCTTGGTCGGTCCTCCTACTTCAAATTTGGGGCACTGTGCGTGCAATCTAATGTGCCACCAGATAGGAGTGGTGTGTTAAGTAGTTCTATTCTTATCAGTTTAATCCCTGTTACGTCCCCTATCAGGGGACGTTTATATGGAGACGTGTATATGGCATCGATTTTAGGAACCGGGAGATGGAAAAAGATTCTTGGTCGGTCCTCCTACTTCAAATTTGGGGCACTGCGCGTGCAATCTAATGTGCCACCAGATAGGAGTGGTGTGTTAAGTAGTACTATTCTTATCAGTTTAATCCCTGTTACGTCCCCTATCAGGGGACGTGTATATGGCATCGATTTTAGGAACCGGGAGATGGAAAAAGATGCTTGGTCGGTCCTCCTACTTCAAATTTGGGGCACTGTGCGTGCAATCTAATGTGCCACCAGATAGGAGTGGTGTGTTAAGTAGTTCTATTCTTATCAGTTTAATCCCTGTTACGTCCGCTTTCAGGGGACGTGTATATGGCATTGATTTTAGGAACCGGGAGATAGAAAAAGATGCTTGGTCGGTCCTCCTACTTCAAATTTGGGGCACTGCGCGTGCAATCTAATGTGCCACCAGATAGGAGTGGTGTGTTAAGTAGTACTATTCTTATCAGTTTAATCCCTGTTACGTCCCCTATCAAGGGACGTGTATATGGCATCGATTTTAGGAACCGGGAGATGGAAAAAGATGCTTGGTCGGTCCTCCTACTTCAAATTTGGGGCACTGCGAGTGCAATCTAATGTGCCACCAGATACGAGTGGTGTGTTAAGTAGTACTATTCTTATCAGTTTAATCCCTGTTACGTCCCCTATCAGGGGACGTGTATATGGCATTGATTTTAGGAACCAGAGATGGAAAAAGATGCTTGGTCGGTCCTCGTACTTCAAATTTGGGGCACTGCGCGTGCAATCTAATGTGCCACCAGATAGGAGTGGTGTGTTAAGTAGTACTATTCTTATCAGTTTAATCCCTGTTACGTCCCCTATCAGGGGACGTGTATATGGCATCGATTTTAGGAACCGGGAGATGGAAAAAGATAATAATAATAATAATAATGGTTGCGCATCACTATCACTCATTTCTTCCAACTGATGTGTAAATAACTCCTCTGACAGATAAAGTGAAGCGGCTGTGGTGCTAGTGTTGGTGGTGGCAGCAGGCGGGAGAGTGCTAACATGAGAGGTGCCCGAAGCTAAGCTGGAGGAGGATGGAGCATCAAGGTTCTGAGCGGAAGCTGTAGAAGATTTGGTGTCCTGTGTTAGCCAGTCAACTATGTCCTCAGAACTGTTCGAGTTCGGGGTCTCTGAACACTGGGCATTATTCTAGGGCCAAAGGGAATCACAGCAACATGAACATGACGGCCCCTGCGGGGTGGCCTGCCTCTGCCTGTCATTTTTTTTTTTTTGATTAGTGGTACTATGCGTGCAAGCTACTGTGACAACAGATATGAGTAGCACTGTGCACTGGCAGAAGTTGGCAGAGTAGACGCTGTAGGCCTGACACACATGCTTGCAGACAACTAACTGCTATTCAATCTATTACAGTCAAAATTGTATTTTTTTTTTTTTTTTAAATGTACACTACTGTTACACCAGATATGAGTTGCACTTGTGTGACACTGTGCCGTGGCAGGCAGGCACTGAAACGCACACGTGTGAAGGAAACTGACTGCTATTATTTAACACAGTCAAAAAAAGTGTTGTTTTTTTTAAATCTACACTACTGTTACACCAGATATGAGTTGCACTTGTGTGACACTGTGCCGTGGCAGGCAGGCACTGAAACGCACACGTGTGAAGGAAACTGACTGCTATTATTTAACACAGTCAAAAAAAGTGTTGTTTTTTTTAAATGTACACTACTGTTACACCAGATATGAGTGGTGGCACTGGGCAAGTGGGCACAGTATACGCTGTGAGCCTGACACACACGCTGGCAGGCAGGCAACTGCAATTAGATTACACAAAGGGCTTTTTGGGGTGCTGTCCTTACAGCAGAGATCAGATGAGTCCTTCAGGACTGTAGTGGACACTGAATACACTAGCCTAGCTATCGATTTCCCTATTAACTCAGCAGCAGCTACACTGTCCCTCCTCTCACTAACAATGCAGCTTCCGAATGAATCTAAAATGGATGCTGTCCAGGTAGGAGGGTCTGGGAGGGAGGGTCTGCTGCTGATTGGCTGGAATGTGTCTGCTGACTGTGAGGTACAGGGTCAAAGTATTACTCAATGATGATGAATAGGGGGCGGATCGAACATCACATATGTTCGCCTGCTGCGGCGAACACGAACATGCTATGTTCGCCGCGAACTATTCGCAACATCACTATATATATATAATATATTTTCCAGTTACATTAAAGGAAGACTGTTTTTTTCTTTTGTTTCTTTTTCTTTTTGCCGCTATAAGAATGTTTTTCAAAATTCACATTGGAATGATTATTTATCCACATTTATACATATATATTATATTTATTGTATAATGTAAAAAGAATCTTCTTAAAAATAAGTGAACATTTCGGCTCTCTCAAGACATTACATCAATGGTGAATTTTTTCCTTTTTTTTTTTTTTTTTTATTTGTTGAAAAGAATACCTTTAACTTCTGTGTTTATGGGACTATCAGCCAATATAGCTGGGGAAGCTTTTCAATTAGCTACTTTTCTGTGTTTTTAAAGAGACATAAAACGCATTATATATGTGTGTGTATGAGTGAAAGAGAGAGCATGTGTGTGTGTGAGAAAGCAAGAGAGGGAGAGAGAAAGAGAGAATCTGTGTGTGTTTGAGAGAGAGAAAGAGAGAGAGACAGAAAGAGAGACAGACAGAGAGAAAATGTGTGTGTGTGTGTTTGAGAGAGAGAGAGAGAGAGAGAGAGAACGTGGGGGGTAGTTATCAACGTGTCTATTTTACCTGTCTTCGCTGGCCCAATACGCCCGCCTAAGCTCGCCTCACATCGCCGCCGCGGACCTGCAAAAATTCGCCTAAGTTATCAAAAAAGCTGTCAAAAAGCCGCGCACCAAGTACGGGGCAATGAGCAGCGGACTGTGAGAGTTATCACTCATCCGATCTCGCTGCTCTTCGGCTTTTTTACAGCTTTCTTGCTAGCCTGTCACTAAGCACCCACTCTAAACTACACTGTTCTACCCCCTATACCGGCGCCCCCGGAGCCCCCCGCAACTCAATAAAGTTACTAACCCCTAAACCGCCGCTCCTAGACCCCGCCACAACTCTTATAAATGTATTAACCCCTAAACCACCGCTCCCGGACACCGCTGCCACCTACATTATACCTAGTAACCCCTATCCTGCCCCCCCTATACCGTCGCCCTCTATAATAAAGTTATTAACCCCTATCCTGCTGATCCCACACCTCGCCACAACTAAATAAATAGTTTAACCCCTAAACCGCCGCTCCCTGACCCCGCCGCAACCTATATTAAATTTATTAACCCCTATCCTGCCCCCCACTACACCGCCGCCACTGTAATAAAATTATTAACCCCTAAACCTAAGTCTAACACTAACCCTAACACCCCCCTAACGTAAATATTAATTAAATAAATCTAAATAATATTTCTATTATGAACTAAATTAATCCTATTTAAAACTAAATACTTACCTTTAAAATAAACCCTAATATAGCTACAATATAAATAATAATTATATTGTAGCTATCTTAGGATTTATTTTTATTTTACAGGCAAATTTCAATTTATTTTAACTAGGTTCAATAGCTATTAAATAGTTATTAACTATTTAATAGCTTACCTAGCTAAAATAAAGAGAAATTAACCTGTAAAATAAAAACTAACCTAAGTTACAATTACACCTAACACTACACTATACTTAAATAAATTATTCCTATTTAAAACTAAATACTTACCTGTAAAATAAACCCTAAGATAGCTACAATATAATTAATAATTACATTGTAGCTATCTTAGGATTTATTATTATTTTACAGGTAACTTTGTATTTATTTTAGCTAGTTAGAATAGTTATTAAATAGTTATTAACTATTTAAAGACTACTTAGCTAAAATAAAGAGAAATTCACCTGTAAAATAAAAACTAACCTAAGTTACAATTAAACCTAACACTACACTATCATTAAATTAATTAAATTAATTAACTACAAATAACTACAATTAAATACAATTACATATACTAACTAAAGTACAAAAAATAAAAAAAACTAAGTTACAAAAAATAAAAAAAATAAGTTACAAACATTTTAAAAATATTACAACAATTTTAATCTACTTACACCTAATCTAAGCCCCCTAATAAAATAACAAACCCCCCAAAATAAAAAAATGCCCTACTCTATTCTAAATTAAAAAAGTTCAAAGCTCTTTTACCTTACCAGCCCTTAAAAGGGCCTTTTGTGGGGCATGCCCCAAAGAATTCAGCTCTTTTGCCTGTAAAAGAAAAATACAACCCCCCCAACATTAAAACCCACCACCCGCATACCCCTAATCTAACCCAAACTCCCCTTAAAATAACCTAACACTAATCCCCTGAAGATCATCCTACCTTGAGTCGTCCAATCAGATTGAGCTCGCATTCTATTGGCTGTTCCAATCAGCCAATAGAATGCAAGCTCAATCTGATTGGCTGATTGGATCAGCCAATCGGATTGAACTTGAATCTGATTGGCTGATTCAATCAGCCAATCAGATTTTTCCTACCTTAATTCCGATTGGCTGATAGAATCCTATCAGCCAATCGGAATTGAAGGGACGCCATCTTGGATGACGTCCCTTAAAGGAGCCTTCATTCATCGGTAGTCCGTCGGTAAAGAAGGATGTTCCGCGTCGGCGGGATGAAGATTGAAGACCCCGCTTGGAAGATGACATCGCCCGGATAGAAGACTTCTTTAGCGCCTCTTGGAAGATGACATCGCCCGGATGGAAGACTTCTTCAGCGCCGACTGGAGGAACAGTTCATCGGATGGAAGATTTCTTTAGCGCCGCTTGGAGGATAACTTCTGCCGCCCCGGGTCTCCTCTTCGGTTCCATCGCTGCTCGGCTGAGTGAAGACGACTCAAGGTAGGATGATCTTCAGGGGATTAGTGTTAGGTTATTTTAAGGGGGGTTTGGGTTAGATTAGGGGTATGTGGGTGGTGGGTTTTAATGTTGGGGGAGTTGTATTTTTCTTTTACAGGCAAAAGAGCTGAATTCTTTGGGGCATGCCCCACAAAAGGCCCTTTTAAGGGCTGGTAAGGTAAAAGAGCTTTGAACTTTTTTAATTTAGAATAGGGTAGGGCATTTTTTTATTTTGGGGGGGGTTTGTTATTTTATTAGGGGGCTTAGATTAGGTGTAAGTATCTTAAAATTGTTGTAATATTTTTTAAATGTTTGTAACCTATTTTTTTTATTTTTTGTAACTTGGCTTTTTTTTGTACTTTAGTTAGTTTATGTAATTGTATTTAATTGTAGTTATTTGTAGTTAATTTATTTAATTTATTTATTGATAGTGTAGTGTTAGGTTTAATTGTAACTTAGGTTAGGATTTATTTTACTGGTTAATTTCTCTTTATTTTAGCTAGGTAGCTATTAAATAGTTAATAACTATTTAATAGCTATTGTACCTAGTTAAAATAAATTGAAAGTAACCTGTAAAATAAAAATAAATCCTAAGATAGCTACAATATAATTATTATTTATATTGTAGCTATATTAGGGTTTATTTTAAAGGTAAGTATTTAGTTTTAAATAGGATTAATTTAGTTCATAATAGAAATATTATTTAGATTTATTTAATTAATATTTAAGTTAGGGGGGGTGTTAGGGTTAGTGTTAGACTTAGGTTTAGGGGTTAATAAATTTATTACAGTGGCGGCGGTGTAGTGGGGGGCAGGATAGGGGTTAATAAATGTATTATAGGTGGCGACGGTGTAGGGGAGGCAGATTAGGGGTTAATAAATTTAATATAGGTTGCGGCAGGGTCCGGGAGCGGCGGTTTAGGGGTTAAGCTATTTATTTAGTTGCGGCGAGGTGCGGGATCGGCAGGATAGGGGTTAATAACTTTATTATAGAGGGCGGCGGTATAGGGGGGGCAGGATAGGGGTTACTAGGTATAATGTAGGTGGCGGTGGGCTCCGGGAGCAGCGGTTTAGGGGTTAATACATTTATTATAGTTGCGGCGGGGTCAGGGAGCGGCGGTTTAGGGGTTAATATGTATTGAGTAGCTTGCGGTGGGCTCCGGGAGCGGTGGTTTAGGGGTTAATACATATATTATAGTTGCGGTGGGCTCCGGGAGCGGTGGTTTAGGGGTTAATATGTATAGAGTAGCTTGCGGTGGACTCCGGGAGCGGCGGTTTAGGGGGTAATAACTTTATTTAGTTGCGGCGGTGTAGGGGGGGACAGATTAGGGGTGTTTAGACTCGGGGTACATGTTAGGGTGTTAGGTGCAGACATCTCCCATAGAAATCAATGGGATGTCTGGCAGCAGCGAACTTGTACTTTCGCTATGGTCAGACTCCCATTGATTCCTATGGGATCCGCCGCCTCCAGGGTGGCGGTTTGAAAACCAGGTACGCTGGGAAAAGTGCCGAGCGTACCTGCTAGTTTTTTGATAACTAGCAAAAGTAGTTAGATTGTGCCGCACTTGTGTGCGGAACATCTGGAGTGACGTAAGAATCGATCTGTGTCGGACAAAATTCTACTTTTGCCGGTCTCTAGCCTTTGATAACTAAGGCGAATCAGCCTCGCCAAAAATACGCTGCGGAATTCCAGCGTATTTGAGGTTGACTGCTTGATAACTAGGCCCCAGTGTGTGTGTGTGTGTGTGTTTGAGAGAGAGAGAGAGAGAGAGAGAGACAGAGAGAAAATGTGTGTGTGTGTTTGAGAGAGAGAGAGAGAGAGAGAGAGAATGTGTGTGTGTGTTTGAGAAAGAGGGAGAGAGAGAGGGAGAGAGAGAGAGACAGAGAGAGAATGTGTGTGCTTTAGAGAGAGAGAGAGAGTGGGAGAGAGAGA
>NC_069508.1:43696198-43701198 GCF_027579735.1 Bombina bombina | reverse complement strand
GATCTCTCAGAAATTCCATAATAAGCAAGTTAGTCAAGCAAAGATTTACATCTTTTTTTTTTAAATAAAAGAGCCTATTTTACTTGCTGGAAACTTACATTTTTAAATGTATCTTTTGAAACTAGATGTGTTTATACACATGCTGATTAACCATATAGTTTAACTATCTGTTGTTTCAGATATTAGAAATTCATGTAAACAATTCAATTATGATATTTGCCTAATATATTTAGTATAAATATACCATTATTTCTATATCCTTGTGTCTCTGATATCATTTTTCAAAAAAGCCCTTTTTAATTCTAGTAAAACAGTTATTTTAGTTTAATAATATCATTGACTTTCCACAATAATCTGCAACAAACAAATACACCAATTTCAATACACTAATGTACTTTAGTTTAAAATGTAGTGCTATATTCTTTGTAAACAGGACTTTATTGTATACTGTATCCTTGCTATTAAACTTTAAGTAAAAAATTTTTATATTATTATTATTAATTTATTTTGTTCTGGGATTATAGAGCCGTGCTATATATATATATATATATATATATATATATATATATATATATATATATATATATATATATATATATATATATATATATATATATATATATATATATATATATATAATATAATATAATATATATATATATGTATATATATATATATATATATATATATATATATATATATATATATATATACACACTATATATACTATATATTCCTAATGATCTCTGTAAGAAAACATGACTACTTTAACTGGGAAAATGGTCCTGCAATGAAGCAAAGGATGGTTGTGATATTCTAGTTCTGGATAATTACTCTCCTACAAGGGCACAAAACGAGAGAGGCGTTACTGAGCCTTCCCTCAGCCATTGTTGGACGACAGCAGAGGTCAATATGGTTTTTACGCAAATTTATTAGCAGAGAAATCAGCAAACCATTGCCTAATTAGCAAAAGCCCAAATAAATGTGCCTGGGGGTTTTCCACTACTGAATATTTAAAAAAAAAAAAAAAAAAAAGCCTTAGTATAGGACCAACCTACCACAAACCTCAAAGGATCTCATAAGATACAGCTCTATGAATCTTTTATATATAATTGCTGTATATCTTTCTAATTTTATGGAAGAGTATATTGTATTCACTCTTAGTTCTTTCATCTGAGTACATCCAACACTGATAAATGTTGACGTGAACCCCTATAGTCAAATTTAAATTTAAAACATGTAAATTTATTTTTATGCAACACAACCCCTAAAAAGTCTGAATTTTTATTTCACAGCTGTGTATTTATGGGTGGGGGGGGGAGGATTTATAAAAAAAAATCCAACTACACAATTAGTTTATATATTAAATATTCCGCTGAATTTTGTATGTAATAGAACAATGTGAATAAAATCTATAAAGTGTAAAACAATATTTTGTTTTAAGTTATGAATTTATTGTTAAATAATAATTACACGAATGAGTAATAATTCATTTTAGTATTTTAAATCACAACATTTTCATTTTAAATTAATTTATCAGATATTAAAGGGGCTTTTTTCCCCCACTTAATTTACTTGTCACTTTTTAGTGCATATTTAGATATATGTGTTTTGTGGGTCTGTGTATGTTCATTAGGTTGACTTTAGTAGATGTTAATTGCTCACCAAAGTCAACTCACGCTTAGTGTCTGTTGTTTGAAAATTTCTACATCTCTTGAACAGCTGCCAGGCTGGGAGCATATTCTTAATTCCCAGACAGGCCACACAACCTTTAAAAATTGTTCCTTGCTCATTAAATTGTTTTAAATTCAGAAACAAAAAATATGGGGTACAAGCAAATGCTTTCTTTTTTTTTTTTTTTTTTTAAAGAAGACTCAAATTAAAAAGAAAATTATACCCACTTTGGAATAAACCAAATTTATCTTAAACTATATTGTAAGCACTGTTTAAATAAGTAATAGTTAAATAGTTAAAAACAAACATTAAATAAAATTCTAAAAAAAAAATTGTATAATAAATCAGTTACAATACTTAAAGTGTACATATTATTTTATTAAAATCGGATTATTTTCATTTCATCAGTTATTAAAAAAAGATAGAGTTTATTATTTTGTTCCATTTCAATCACAAAAAAAAAATCTATAATCTTCATCTAAGCGTTTATTTAAACAATTTCAAAAAGACAAAAAAAAGAAATGAAGAGTTATTAACGCATAGTAGTGACTTTTTTTTTGGACGACATATAATAAATATGATATATCACACAGTCTTTCAAATGTACATTTTATATTAGGGAGCATGCCACTTTTCATAAACACGAGAAATCAGTGCAAAATTCTATTACCCCTTCATTCTTCGTTCTCCATTTCTCTGGAACTTCTGTCTTTTGTGTGGCAGATTATTCTTGGGTGCTTTGGCCTAAAGTCTTTCCTTGTGATGGAATCAGCTCCAGTGAAGGTCATAATATCATCCTGAACCCACATATTCATCTCTGCATCTTCGACACCCCTTATTTATTGGAGTTTGTGCCCCTAAAACTGATGAAAGCTCATTTGCAATGTCTACATTTATTGAAGTATAAATGTTGCTTGGTGTCTGTCCACTGGAACTGCTTTGGATTCACTTTTTCTTCACTGAATCCACTCTCTTCATTGTTTTGTCCTTGTGGGTTGCTGTTAGGTTGGTATAGTGCTGTTTAGAGTGGATTTTGGTTTTCACCGTGTGTGAGGGGTACCAGGGATTGGGTTTCCCAGGGGATTAAGTGCTGGCTGCCCCCCTGGACCAATACCATGAATTAGCACCCTGGGGACAAGGGGTCTCTGTAGCTGTGGGTGAGGAGCTGGGGGAGTCCTATACATACTGCTATACATAGCTGCTGCTGCCGCTGCTGCAGCTGTAGAACTGTCCATACTGCTCAGAAGACTGGGGTGATAAAAATAGGGAGAGGGGAACATTCTCTGTAGAGCTGAATAATTCCCAGCCTCAGCCAACAACTCCAACCCAACTGCCGTCTGCCTCTTCCACTTTGTCCTGCAACAAGAATAAAGATCCAAAACTTCAGATGTGCTGAGCCAATACAAACAAATAAATATCACACACTTAAGGGACATCTGCATTGTACAGAGACACAAATTACAAGGAGAACATTGGTGTTGGTTATTCCATCACGTATTTGTTATTGAATGGTCAATATATTGAAGTATTTGGTTCTTGAAGACTTGACACCAGCTGGTATGGATTTAGTTAAACCAGACAAGACTGTCTAAATCTATTTTCTTATTTCCATTCGGGAATTCTTCTGAAACAATATTTTCTCCCGAGGTATTAACTAACTAATAACTGGTAATAATAGTTTCTAACAAACGCATGACATCTTATTAACCCCTAGCAAGTTTTTTTTTTAATCAAACCTATCCAGTGTAATTAATATTAACAATGTATTAAAAAGAACTCAACTAAAATATAGAATCCCAAATTTAACACACAAAAAAATCCTTTATAAATATCACATTTCTAGAGGTCAATTTGGAAGTGATGAGATAAATATCACTTTGCAACTGTTTCTCTCTGTGTTATGACAATTTACAAAACAGTCTTAATTTCTGACAAAATTGTTTAAATTCTCTGCCAAGTTTGAATTAAACTGAAAGCCTGCGAGCTGGTTGATTTGTTCAATGCATTGCAGCAATATTAATAAACTGTACTATGTCAC
This sequence comes from Bombina bombina, assembly GCF_027579735.1. NCBI lineage: Eukaryota > Metazoa > Chordata > Amphibia > Anura > Bombinatoridae > Bombina > Bombina bombina. Next base: position 43,697,486 of record NC_069508.1, on the reverse strand, counting down.
CATATTTATATTGCAGTCAAATGACACTAATGATTTCCGACAGAATTAGGGTGGCTGAAACCGTATGTAATGAGACAGAAAATTATGGAAAAGATAACTTGACTTAATTCCCACAACAAAATCAACCAGCCATTATTAAAAAGGAAATTAAAAAAAAAAAAATAAGACAGAATGCAAGATAATTGTGATTCAAAATATTTCATAAATTATAAAGATGTTTAATTAAAAGGATCTAGCCAGATTAAAATTATTGAATTCAACAAAATGTAAAATAAGTAGTTTCTAATTGAATTATTAAAGCATGTCAAGAAAATACTGCATAATTAGACTGCAGAGGGATTTCTTCCCAGTGTGTAGCTGGGACATATGAAGAGTAATAAATATGTCCCTAGTTTTGTAATCAAGATTTTCACATAATTTATTCATGTGTATATTAGATCATATTTTTTTTCTTCTTTTAAGCAATTAATTAGTTGCACTTATCTCTTTATATACAGATTGTGGGTTTTCTTCTGTGCATAATGAAACGTACAAAATTATCTTGGGGAATATGAAGTATAATGTTGGCCCTATTTTTGGAAATGGAAAATAAACATTACTGGAAAGCCTTTCTGTAGTTTGGATTTAGTTCTTCATTACTAATTACAATAGTATAACTGCGGAGAACCTTGGTCTGGTAACTATGCATATGGTATATAGTTATATGCCAATATGCACAGAATTATAGAGTTTAATAACAATCTAATATTTTTTTCCAACACTATTTTTCCAAGTTTGCTAATCTGACTTTCCAAGATTAATTTCAAAAGGATGCAAAGGCTCTATTATCATTCATATATATATATATATATATATATATATATATATATATATATATATATATATTACTCCTACCTGGTATATATTCTCTACAATTTGCGAGACACCCTGCAATTGAATGGATCTGTCCCACAGGATTGCATAGGAGTAGAAGGGATGTTTTCCTTGAAGATATATTTGATTTCCTAATGAACCCTAGGAAGCTGTCATCTGGGTATAGTTCTTACCTTCTATTCTGATACCAGGTCTTGACCTGAGTGTCTGTCAGGTTAAGGGCAGCTGCTAAGTCCATTCGGTCCTGAACACTGAGGTACTTCTGCCGTTCAAAACTGCGTTCAAGCTGGTTGAGTTGATGGTCAGAAAAGGCTGTTCTTGCTTTCCTGGGCTTCTTGGAACGAACTGGGGGGCTATCTCGGCTACTTGTAATCTCTCGATCTCCCTCTTCTTTAGTTCCTATCAATACAAAAAG
>NC_069508.1:43686198-43688698 GCF_027579735.1 Bombina bombina | reverse complement strand
TATATATATATATATATATATATATATATATATATATATATATATATATATATATATATATATATATATATTAGATATATATATTAGATATATAGATAGATAGATAGATAGATAGATAGATAGATAGATAGACAGATAGATAAATAGATAGATTGATAGATAGATATATAGATATAGTTATGCAGATAGATAGATAGATAGATAGATAGATGATAGATAGATAGATAGATAGATAGATAGATGATAGATAATATGCAGATATAAATATAAATATTGATTAGCTATATAGATTGAAAGATAGATATTATAATATAGTTTTTTTTTACATTAACATTTAACTCAACTAAGTAGGCTCTAATAATATTGGACTCACTGATAAGTTTAATTAATACAAATTTAGTTATTTGATTTGTTCACGTTGCTGGTAGGGTATGAAGATTAAGTTAATTCATATATTGCATATAATTATGTTATTTATAGTCTACATAGACATACAGATACTAAATTACTATTATATAATGGTAGAATGTTGTGTCCAATTTTACAGTCCATTACTTTATTGTTATTTACATTATTTCTAGAGTATGTGTCATATATATGTATATATTTATAGTGATTTATCTTAGACTTAGTAATGAAACACTATTTATAGCTATGCCTCAATATACAGATGAGTAACTGCAGTATCGATTTACAAAGATCATTAGAATAAAGTAATTAATAAACTAAACTACAGTATAACTTTATACTGTCAGCATTAGAATTCAATATAGCAAAGTCATATGTGCTTTGTTGATAGAACCTAACAGGGGTGATATTTTTGCTATAAGACTTTTATTGTATTCTTGTATATACATAAATGGCAAATAATATTTACATGTGTTAATATCAATAAAAACTCCATACACTCTAAAATGGTTCACAATGGAAGTTTATTAGAAAATAGTGAGACCTGACAGGCCCAAGAGATGGGTGGTGGATGTTTTTTTCTGGACAAATAGCCCAACATTAGCAGAAGGAGGGTGTTTAGTAGTTCTATATTTGACAATGGTTTTTCTTTCTTGTACAGTCAAAGAGGCTAAGGAGTACAGGGATAAAGTTGATCTCAGTACAATAGGGCAACACTTTATAATACCTTTGCTGGACAAGGAATTGAGATAATGAACTACTGTGTTTAGAACAGGGTAAAAGATTAGGGACAGATGGACAAAGAGATCAGTTCCACATCATAGGATCTGTCTACATCTTATTGTTAATATCAGATAACATACATATTTTAATTATAAAATAATAAAAATAAATAGTTTCCTTTTCCTCAAGCTGGTTTATGAGAACACCAGAAGTTTTTTATATCAAGCCAAATTATTGTGCTATTCTAAAACAAACAGTCTAAAATCTTTATGGTATGTGTGCCCAGTCGCATCTGATGCAAAATAACTATGAAAACTGTTTCTGACTGTTTATATGAAACATCACAGCATGGATTGCAGAATAGCAAAACAAAGTTAATCTTAACCCCTAGAAATCTATGTTTACATAACAAACCACTGTCTCTATATTAATATAAAATTAGAAAAAGAAAATATTCAAATATAAAAAATAAACCTCTCATATATCTAGAAAATATTTGGCAGAAGTATTTTTGTTTTCATGCCTGTGTTGCATTATACATATAAATTAATTCAGATACATTGTTAAAATCAATTATACTTTGTATTCCTATGGTAGCAGTGTTGCAGATGCCATTAATTTCACACACAATTTAAAAAGGAAAAATTACACAATAGTCACTTTATCAAATTATGGATTAGATGGTCAGAAATGCTATTTAGTGCTGTCACATGTATTTATTTGCAATCACCACTTTACCTGAGTTTATAGTTCAGGTACTTAAGGTTTTATAACGTGTCATTAATTTAGGATCAATTACTTTTTCACCTCATTAACAGATATCTTTTTTTTAGCTACTTTAATCTCACCTCATCCATTCCTGACTTGGTAAGATTATCACCCTTACATATTGTTCCCATATTGAATCAGAAATTTGTTCTACAAAAAAAATAAATTGCTTTTGATTAAGCTCTTTAGACAAATCAGTTTTTCAAGGGTCATATCTGCTTGCTCTATGATTACTTTGTACGGAAACACAAAGGGGATGTCGAAATGATACTTCTATCCACCCCTGTAATTAAATATGAATTGAGACAGGTTGTAATACAAAGGATCTAAGGACTTTTCAGTTGTAATCACACACTCAGAAGTAAAAGAAAAATATATATTTCTCTCTAATAACAGCACCAATCAATTAACCTCTCAGCATCCCATTATTTATGCATCTTCTAACTCCCCAATGTTGTCTATTAGTATTGGAAAAAATCAAAAGGATGAGTGAACTCAGCTCTGTAATAGAACAACTCATTTAAAATGGTAATTAGAAAGCAACTAATTAAAGCAGCTATTTGAACACTAATCAATTGCTTTATTACGTTGGGGGGGGGTG